>NW_027097606.1:0-40000 GCF_019320115.1 Miscanthus floridulus | reverse complement strand
CTGAGTCTGCATCGATCGCATCATAGTAGCGTTAACGACGTCTATAGAATAGCACAAAGAAGCAATGGAAATTCAAAAGAGCCAAATGCACTCAAACATGGGTTCATTGCATAGAGCTTGATTTTAGATGAATTTTGGTCCTTGTTTCGTATTTTTCCGAGGTCGTATGGATTAGTTATGAATTTCCGAAGTTTAAATCATTTCTAAAATTGAAAAAAAGGCTGATTTAATCCTGGGCTGACACATGTCATGCAGTGACTGGTCCACGTGGCATGCTGACGTCAGCATGATGTCAGCATGATGTCAGCATCTCAGTTTCGAGCTGACAGGTGGGGTCCAGCTGATGTCAGCAACATCATTAGTTCTAACAGGTGGGTCCAGGGGCTCTTGGGTCACTAACATGTGGGTCCGGTCAAAGTCAACGTCAGTCAACGGGTGAGTTAACGGTCAATGGTCAATGGTCAGAGTCACCGACATGTGGGGCCTAGGCTGCTGATGTCAGCAGCTGATGTCATCGTGACATCAGCATGATGTCACCCTAGCTGTGTTGGCTTCTAATGTGTGGGTCCCGCGTGACGTCAGCATCAGACATGTGGGGCCAGAGTGTCTGTGCCACTAACATGTGGGGCCAGGTCAACGGTCAACATTGACTGGTCAACATTGACCGGTCAATGGTCAATATGGGCCGGGTTCAAACTAGGCCTGGACAGGGCTGGATTTGGGCCGAGCTTGGCCCGCCACATGGCATGCTGTGGTGCTGCCACGTCACGGCCTTGGGCCTTTACTGGCCTTCGTTTCTAGGCAGTGGGCGTGAGCGTGGCTCATGGTGGACCCATGTTCACGGTCCATGGACCTAAGGCAGGGTCCATAGGGGACCGAGTCCACCATCTTTTCCCCTTGGCTCAGCTCACGTGCACCGAGTGTAGGGCTGCGCTGCTCAACTTGCCCCTTCTCCTCTGTTTCTTCAACGGTGGCTTACATGCCGGCGACGAGCACCCAGTGAGCCTTGACAGCGGCGCTGGTGCGCAATTGATGCGGGTGGAAGCTCTGCCGAGCCTCGGTGTCTTCATTGGTGGGGTTAACACAGCATGCAGGGTCCTGTGGTGTGCTGGCCACGGCGGTGGTCTTCCAGGCATGACGGTGGCATCGATGAGGTGGCTACGGCCTCGGTGAAGCATCCTGGTGGGGCATGTAAGCTTCTACAGATCCATGGGCATGCGGCGAGGGCATATAGGGCTCAAGGCGGTGAAAGGTCCTTGTTTGGTTTTGGTAATTGAGTGACAACTTAGGTGGACTAATTGTGTTTATGTGAGATATATAGGTGATTAGTCCATAGGTATATGTGTGTGAGCAACATATGCCATTAAGGTGAAAATAGCTTGGAGATGTTGCAAAGCTCACACATGTGATGATGAAGGAGCTTATTGCACATGAGACATGACATTGAGTCATGTGATCAAGGTGGAGAAGATCAAGACAAGACTTGGCTTGATGGACCGGTTGCAAGCGTGAAGGGCAAGTCGAAGGCTTTGGAGTGATGGACCACGTGGCGGTGAAGCTTGAGCAAGACTTGGCGCCGATGGACGATGGCAACGGTGAAGAGCAAGTAGAGTCAAGATCGATGAACCAATATGATCATGTGATGATATGAAGTGGATCATATCATTGTTGATCGTGTTGGTGCATGTGTTGCATCGACATTGGAGGAGATGGAATGGAATGCGCAAGGCAAAGGTATAACCTAGGGCATTTCATTTCACCGGTCATAGGTGTGTAGAGAAGTTTATGACCAGGTTTAGAATAGATGGCCATACTATCAAGAGGGGCAAACTTGTTTGCATATCGGTCATCTAGTGCCACTCGAGTGATCTAACTTTGCATTATCGCTAGGATCGAGTGGCGTGGCAAGTTGAGTGGCTAACATCCTTTGGGAAATGATTGTGAAAATGCTAACACACATACACATGGTGGTGTACACTTGGTGGTGTTGGCACATTTACAAAGGAGGTGGTGTTTGCAGGGGTGAGATAGGTTTGGGTCCCTCGCTCCCTCCCGCCGAGCTTGTGAGGCGAGATTCGGCGCTTTTAGGAAAATGGAATGCCTATTTTCTATTGCGCCGGATGCAAATTCTTGGTGGTTAGCACATTGGAGCAAGGGTGAAGAAGTTAGAAGTGAAAACGAGTTGGTCGCGAACACGCTGGCGTCGGTCAACTGACCGGACGCTGAGTCTGAAAGCACCGGACGCTGGCTGGCTGTGTCCGGTCAAGCTGACGTACGGTGACGCAGTAGCTAGAGTGTGACCGGACACTGGCTGCATCCGATCGCGTTTGACCGGACGCGTCCGGTCATGCTCGGGAGCTTACTGGAAACGACCGGACGCTGGGGGTTCAGCGTCCGGTCAGTTGAGTGCTGCTGCGTTCGGTCAAGTCAAGTGACCGTTGGAACCGGGACACGTGGCCATCCGCAGGCGACCGAACGCTGAGGTCCAGCGTCCGGTCAACACGACCGGAGCGTCTGGTCGGCCCGACTGTTGCCCAGTGAAGGGGTAACGGCTAGTTTAGCCCTTGGGGCTATAAATAGAAGTGGCCTTCGGCCATGGCTGGTGTTGAGCACCTTGGGGGACTTTGTGTCCATGCTTGAGAGTGCTTAGGAGCCCTCCATCTCACACATACTTGATAGCGATCATCCGATTGTGTGAGTGAGCGATTCTAGTGCGATTGCATCGTGAGGTTGCATCAAGTGGCACTAGGTGATCGAGTTGCAAGCCGGTGGTGCTTGTTACTCTTGGAGGTTGCCACCTCCTAGATGGCTCGGTGGTGGTCTCCGTCAAAGCGTGCAAGAAGCTTGTGCGGCGCTCCGGAGAAGTGCTTGTGAGGGGCATTGTGCTCGCCCCGCGGGAGCCACGAAGAGCAACTCTAGTAAAGCATGTCATTGAGCTACCCTCACTCAAGGGGTAGGTTCT
Source organism: Miscanthus floridulus (assembly GCF_019320115.1). Lineage (NCBI taxonomy): Eukaryota > Viridiplantae > Streptophyta > Magnoliopsida > Poales > Poaceae > Miscanthus > Miscanthus floridulus. The sequence goes on along the minus strand of NW_027097606.1, from coordinate 37,038 downwards.
TGCGGCGCCCGACGTGCGGGCTTAGCGGGTGATGCTAATTAGCCGTCGAACCACCAAGTGAGCGGTCGACACAACAGGGACTAGCGTGTTGGCAAACACGTGAACCTCGGGAGAAAAATCATCGTGTCAACCTTGTTCTTCCCGTTGGTTTGCATCCCCATTACACAAGCTTGCAATTACTTTTATACATATTAAGCTTGTGTAGTTGCTCTTGTAATTAGATAGCTTGTGTAGCTTGCTAATTACCTTCTTGCTTGTGTAGCATAGAAGTAGCTCCCTTGCGTGGCTAATTTGGTTTTAGTAACCTTGTTAGTCACATTGCTTAGTTTGTGTAGCTAAGTATTTGCGCTCTCTAATTAGGCATTGGTTGCCTTGTTATTGAGCATTGCTAGTGAGCATCGTTAGCTTTGTGCTTTTGCTTACTAGCATGTGTAGGAGCTCCCTTGTCGCTTAAAGTACTAGTGGCATAGGTTTGTGTAACCTTGCTCCTAGAATTATTTAGGAGAGCTCTAGCTAACTCGGCACCTTTGTTGCATAATTGTTATCTTTGCAAGGTGCTAGTGAACATATATAGTGGGGTATAGTCTTGGCTAGACCGATAGTTTTAATTCCGCATTTGTATCGAATTAGCCGACGCGATTAAGTTTTATAAAAGACTATTCACCCCCCCTCTAGTCGCCATCTCGACCCTTCAAGTGGTATCAGAGCCCGGTCTCTCATTTGTGGTCTTCACCGACCCGAGAGGATGGCGTCTAATGGGCTAGATGATTGTCCATACATTTTTGATGGCACACACTTTGCACGATGGAAAAATTGGATGATATGTAATTTTAAGTATGTATGCCCTCAAATGTGGTGGATGGTAGATGTAGGCTTTTCTCATGTGTTAGATGAAGATAATCTAACTCAAGCACAATAGAAATGCCTAGATCTCGACATCCATGCTACTAACATCATGTATAGATCTTTGCATGATTGCATATTTGGAGAGATCATGGACATGAAGACCGCCCATGAGATTTGGAGTTATCTCAATGAGAAGTATGGGACGATCTCCGATGATGATGATGATGAGCCCAAGGAGGAGGCACATGAGTGTGTTGAGCATAACAACAATTTGGTGATTGTGGAAGATTGCTCCACCTCATTGTCAAGTGAGGATGATGATGATCAATCCACTACAAGTTCACTTGACAAGGTTGATGATGATGCCACAAGTGTTGCAAGTGATGATGCTACCCCATGCACACTTGATGGTGGTGATGGTTCATGCTCAAACCATGATGATGCTACTACAAGCCCATCCACTACACCACATTGTCTCATGTCACAAGGTGACACCAAGGTATCAAATGATGATGTGGTTGATCATGTTGATTCATATGATGAGCTTGTTAGTAGACTTGCTAGCATGACCATGTCTTTAGAAAATGAGAAAGCTAAAACATTAAAATTAGAAAATGAGAACTTATTTCTAAAGAACTCTTGTGAAGATCATAAGAAATTACTTGATGCATATAAATCTTCACTTGATGAGCTTAAATTGAATCATGAGACACTACTTGCATCTCATGATGAATTATTAGAAAAACAAGCTTCTCTCATTAAAATATTTACAAAGAAACTTAAAAATAATGAGAGCTCATCACATGGGTCAAATGATCAATCACATGTTGTTGCTAACCTTTGTGATGTAGGCAAGAAGCATGTATCCACCTCTTGTGATGATTTATTAGATATGCCATGCTCTTCACATATAGATGCTTGTTCTACTTTTATGTCTTGTGAGACTAACCTTTTGAAGGAGAACAATGAGCTCAAAAATGAAGTGAAGAAATTGAGCAACAAGTTAGAGAGGTGCTACAACTCTCAAGTCACCTTTGAGCATATGTTGAAGATTCAAAGAAACTATGGTGACAAGTGTGGCCTTGGCTTCAAGAAGAAGATGACAAAGGGCGAAATGAAGAGAGAAAGAAAGATGAAGAAGCTACAACAAAGAAAGCTCTCTCATACCATGTGCTTCCGGTGTCATGAAGTGGGACACTTTGCAAATGGTTGCCCTAACATCGAGAAGCTCAAGAAGCTAAAAGAAGAAGAGAGGCTAAAGCATGTCAAGTGCTTCAAGTGCGGCACTTGGGGTCATCTTACCTCGATGTGCCCAACCAAGGAATTGGTGAAGCAACAAGTGAAGCCTCAACCAAAGCCACAAGTTGAGCAAGAGAAGACACCCCAAGAGCAAATCAAGATCAACCAACATATCAAGAAGAAGAAAACAAGAAGGGGTGGAAAGGCAAGGCATCCAATGCAAATTCAAGATGCCAAGATGATGAGCAAGAATGACAATGAGAAGAAAGTCTATGCTCACATCAAGTGCTTCAAGTGTGGAAGTACTAGACACTTTGCCTCTAAGTGTCCTAACAAGCTTGAGAAGAAGGCTCAAGCAATCCATGAGAGGCAAGGCAATGAGAAGCACAACATGAGCAAGGAAGAAAAGGCTCAATCAAAGAGGAAGTGCTACTCATGCCGGGAAAGGGGACACATGGCACATTCATGTCCCCTAGGTAAAATTTCTAAGCCTATTTCAATTGATGATCATGATATGCTTAGAAAGGATGGCAATGGTACCTTATTGGTTGCAATTGCAAAACATCCCGCTATTCATACTAAGGCATTGCCTAAGTATGTTGCTCCTAACTTGAGAGGACCCAAAGTTGTTTGGGTACCATCAAAAAGTGGATGAATGTGTGTAGGTACCATTGGCATTGGAGGCTTGATTCAATTGTCTTCATAGTGATCATCATATGTTGAATCAAGATATGAAGCTTAGTGCACATCCAATCCCAATGCCATGACAAATTAAATGAAGTCCAAATATGCTACAACATACAAGTGTAAACTTCAAGTTGTTGGTGATTCATTGGATATATTTGATGACTTGCAAATTATTGAGTTAAAGCTTGCTAGTTGGATGATCATGAGCTAACCAAGGTATATCTCTTGTTGATCATTTCATTTGGGTGCATATAAGTTGATTGAATTGGACAAATATGCAATGTTGCTTGCTATGAGATGTTTGAATGGATAATTGCTTAGTAATCAAGTTTGGATTGATTTGTGTTGATAAATTAATAAGATGACTTTTAGTAAGTGGTTTGAATGGATATATGTCTTATGGAAGTATTCAAACAAGTTAGTTTCAAGTTTGATTCATATTTGATGAAGCATAGCTCAATTGTTGAAATCTGTCCTATATTGCAAAATCTGAGCTAGCTGTGATCATAGCCATGTTTGAGTGATCAAATCTTATTGGATTGGCTTGAAAATTGGTATACATGCTCTAGACTTATGGTATGAGATTCTGTAGAAATTTCATGGAAATTGGATAAGAAATGCTTTGGTTTTGGAGTGGTTCTTGTCAGCTATAGTGCAGCAGTTTTCAGCATGTAGCATTGGTGGAAGAATTAAAATTTTTGCAGTCATATGAGATCAAATGAAGCTAAAATTTTTATGGCTGCTATATAACTTAGTGAAGCTCATCTCCACCAAATTTCGTGGTATTTGGATTTGTACTTTGGGATATATGCTTATTTCTTTGAAGGGTACAAAATCTATCAGAAAAGTGACAAATATTGGATGGATCTAGAGTCACTTTGATTGAAAGGTCCTCAAGTTGGAAACATGTTTACAAGTGATTGAGGTACCTAAGTTTTGTTTTGAGATGATCTAGTAACATGTTAAACAAAGAGTACAAGGCCATTTGATTGAGGAGTGTACTTTGCACACTTTTGGTACTCAAATTAGAAGATCAAGATCAAACTCAAGATGAAAATGAAGTTTAAGTTCTAGTTGTGATTGGAGATCAATTGGTAGAAAGAAAAGGACTTAAACAAGTAGAAAGAAATGGACTTAAAGAAGGAATCAAGTTTACTCATCAAGATAAGTCCATCACTTGGATCAATCAATCAAGTTATTTCAAGTGAGTGTCAACAATGGTTCTTGGAGAAAGGTCACTTCTCCCTAGTGTAGGGGCTTGCCGCCTTTGTGTAGGTAAACCAAGTGTGGTACTTGGAAGGCTAACATGGAAGTGGTGATCCGAGGAACATTTAAGATGCTTAGTTGAAGAAATCAAAAGGGTTGATCAAGAAAAGCAAGCAACACCCAAAAGAGAGCTAGTCATGATATTTCAAGTGGTATTCTCATATTGATGCTCTCATGCAAGCTAAGATCAAAAGATGAAGCAAGTCAACCACAACAAGAAAATGCACTTGATCATAAGTGGTATTCATTTCATATGGGTGATGAATAAGATTCAAATTGGTATCTATTGGTCTTCACCAAGCTTTTAATTGGACTTCACATTGCTATTGGAGTAATGAATTGGAATCTATGTGACTATCCTCTACTCCAACATAGCAAAGGTATCATTGTAATGTGCATGATCATTTCATCCCTTACTAGTATGCGGTTAGTGCATATAGTACATGCTTCATAGGATCATGCATAACAAATGAAATGTTTTAAATTCATGGCCTACCACTATTGCTTGAATGATTACTTGATCTAGTGGTTAGTATATGAATTTGTTCATGAGCTAGTAAGCCCAAGAACTTGACTTAATTTGGATTGCTAACAAGTGACAAGTACAACATTGGCAAGATAACCCTTGCAAGAGGTGTGAAGAAGCTTGTCATTGGTTCAAATCGGACTTGAAAGCTTAAGCAAATCAATTTAGTTCAAGTCACATAAGAAGCTCATGATAGTGATAAGAGTACAAGCACAAGACAACAATGCAAATGGATATCTAGTTTGTATGTTTCAACTCACAAGTGATATCCTATAAGTGGTACTCATGAAGATAGCAAATGTTCAAGAAATGGTCTTTATTGATAAATCAAACAAGTGGTTCCATACTAGAAGATTCTTTCAAATGGTATTCACTTCCTACAAGTGGTATCTATACATAGTAGACGATGGTTCCACAAGTGATCCTCAACTTTAAGTGATCATCAAATGAAGAATGCATCCCTCACCTACAAGAGCTTAAGTGAAATCAAATGGATGACCCATACATAGAATGATAAGATACAAATAGTACAAGTTGCAACTTCTAAATGGTATCTACATGAGGTGTCATTCCAATATTCTAGTAATGTCCATCAAAAATGTAAAATTCTAGTCTCAACCATCTACCCCAAAGAACATACCTTTGCATCAATAAGAAGCACACCTTTTATGAAAATTGATGACAAAGGGGGAGAAGTTGTACAAAGATATGAAGCTTGGGGAGAGATTGTACAAAGGGAGATAAGATATAAAAGAAATAGAGGTTGGACATGGACAAAGAGGGAGCAACATTGAAGAAAAGAGATGGATCAAAGTTCTTGGACAAGAGAAGCACACAAGTAGGGGGAGCAAGCTCATGAACTTTGATTGATTGCATTTGATATATGCATATTCATATGCTTGCTTGCATTGCATAAGCTTTAAGATTCAATATGCATGCTTGTGTGGTGTATGCTAGTTGTAAAACTTGAATGATGATTTGATAACTAGCATGCATAGGATGATAGCTAGACACTTGGTATGCTTTTCAAGTAATGCTAGTACCTTGCTTTTAATGTTGATCTCACAAGGTATCTAGTGCTTTTATTTCCAAGTGATGTCTAGCTAACCATGGTGCTAAGGATGAACTTTAAAGGTGCAACTCCGATTGGTACACGCTTCAAAGGTTTATTCTATACACCTTAGCATCATTTTATAGTATTTACTCTCCCACACTTTCAATCTATGCATATGTGCAAGCCTCAAATTAAATACTCTAGCACATATGTAGGGGGAGCTAATACTACCATTTCGGGTTTATGGTACTTGTCCAAAATCATTTTGACATGGTAAAATTGCTTGGGCAAGCAACATGAATCCAAAAGAGCTTAATTTATATATCTTTGTAGAGTTGTCATCAATTACCAAAAAGGGGGAGATTGAAAGGTCCTTGTTTGGTTTTGGTAATTGAGTGACAACTTAGGTGGACTAATTGTGTTTATGTGAGATACACAGGTGATTAGTCCACAAGTACATGTGTGTGAGCAACATATGCCATTAAGGTGAAAATGGCTTGGAGATGTTGCAAAGCTCACATATGTGATGATGAAGGAGCTTATTGCACATGAGACATGACATTGAGTCATGTGATCAAGGTGGAGAAGATCAAGACAAGACTTGGCTTGATGGACCGGTTGCAAGCGTGAAGGGCAAGTCGAAGGCTTTGGAGTGATGGACCACGTGGCGGTGAAGCTTGAGCAAGACTTGGCGCCGATGGACGATGGCAATGGTGAAGAGCAAGTAGAGTCAAGATCGATGAACCAATATGATCATGTGATGATATGAAGTGGATCATATGATTGTTGATCGTGTTGGTGCATGTGTTGCATCAACATTGGAGGAGATGGAATGGAATGCGCAAGGCAAAGGTATAACCTAGGGCATTTCATTTCACCGGTCATAGGTGTGTAGAGAAGTTTATGACCGGGTTTAGGATAGATGGCCATACTATCAAGAGGGGCAAACTTGTTTGCATATTGGTCATCTAGTGCCACTCAAGTGATCTAACTTTGCATTATCACTAGGATCGAGTGGCGTGGCAAGTTGAGTGGCTAACATCCTTTGGGAAATGATTGTGAAAATACTAACACACATACACATGGTGGTGTACACTTGGTGGTGTTGGCACATTTACAAAGGAGGTGGTGTTTGCAGGGGTGAGATGGGTTTGGGTCCCTCTCTCCCTCCCGCCGAGCTTGCGAGGCAAGATTCGGCGCTTTTAGGAAAATGGAATGCCTATTTTCTATTGCGCCGGATGCAAATTCTTGGTGGTTAGCACATTGGAGCAAGGGTGAAGAAGTTAGAAGTGAAAACGAGTTGGTCGCGAACACGCTGGCGTCGGTCAACTGACCGGACGCTGGGTCTGAAAGCACCGGACGCTGGCTGGCTGCGTCTGGTCAGGCTAACGTAAGGTGACGCAGTAGCTGGAGTGTGACCGGACGCTAGCTGCGTCCGATCATGTTCGACCGGACGTGTCCGGTCATGCTCGGGAGCTTACTAGAAACGACTGGACGCTGGGGGTTTAGCGTCCGGTCAGTTGAGTGCTGCTGCGTCCGGTCAAGTCAAGTGACCGTTGGAACTAGGACACGTGGCCGTCTGCGGGCGACCGGACACTGAGGTCCAGTGTCCGGTCAACACGACCGGAGCGTCCGGTCGGCCCGACCGTTGCCCAGTGAAGGGGTAACAGCTAGTTTAGCCCTTGGGGCTATAAATAGAAGTGGCCTTCGACCATGGCTGGTGTTGAGCACCTTGGGGGACTTTGTGTCCATGCTTGAGAGTGCTTAGGAGCCCTCCATCTCACACATACTTGATAGCGATCATCCGATTGTGTGAGTGAGCGATTCTAGTGCGATTGCATCGTAAGGTTGCATCGAGTGGCACTAGGTGATTGAGTTGCAAGCCGGTGGTGCTTGTTACTCTTGGAGGTTGCCACCTCCTAGATGGCTGAGTGGTGGTCTCCGTCGAAGCGCACAAGAAGCTTGTGCGGCGCTCCGGAGAAGTGCTTGTGAGGGGCATTGTGCTCGCCCCGCGGGAGCCACAAAGAGCAACTCTAGTAAAGCATGTCATTGAGCTACCCTCACTCAAGGGGTAGGTTCTTGCGGCGCCCGACGTGCGGGTTTAGCGGGTGATGCTAATTAGCCACCGAACCACCAAGTGAGTGGTTGACACAACGGGGACTAGCGTGTTGGCAAACACGTGAACCTCGGGAGAAAAATCATCGTGTCAACCTTGTTCTTCCCGTTGGTTTGCATCCCCATTACACAAGCTTGCAATTACTTTTATACATATTAAGCTTGTGTAGTTGCTCTTGTAATTAGATAGCTTGTGTAGCTTGCTAATTACCTTCTTGCTTGTGTAGCATAGAAGTAGCTCCCTTGCGTGGCTAATTTGGTTTTAGTAACCTTGTTAGTCACATTGCTTAGTTTGTGTAGCTAAGTATTTGCGCTCTCTAATTAGGCATTGGTTGCCTTGTTATTGAGCATTGCTAGTGAGCATCGTTAGCTTTGTGCTTTTGCTTACTAGCATGTGTAGGAGCTCCCTTGTCGCTTAAAGTACTAGTGGCATAGGTTTGTGTAACCTTGCTCCTAGAATTATTTAGGAGAGCTCTAGCTAACCCAGCACCTTTGTTGCATAATTGTTATCTTTGCAAGGTGCTAGTGAACATATATAGTGGGGTATAGTCTTGGCTAGACCGATAGTTTTAATTTCGCATTTGTATCGAATTAGCCGACGCGATTAAGTTTTATAAAAGACTATTCACCCCCCTCTAGTCGCCATCTCTACCCTTCAGGCGGGGCTTCAGGTTTCCAGGTGGCCAGTAGGGGCTCCCCGGTGGCCACGGCGACATGGTGATGACGGCGAGGCGCGTGGGTGCACTACGGGGCTCTGGTGGGGTGGTCATGGCATGGTTGCGGGTGTGCGCGTGGGTGCGTGTGTTCCTAGAGGCCAAAGACGGCCCTAGCCTACGCGCTCTTGGTGTGGAGCACCATGGCCGACACGGTAAGGTCCGGCGGCGAGCAGGGAGAGACCGAGAGGGGGCTCACCGTTGGTGTCGAAGGCAATAGGGTGGCGATGCAGTGGCGGTTCGAGGCCATGTAGCTCTGGAAGCTGTGCAGTGCCGACCCACGACTGTGATGATGACGACGGCATTGCCCTCGGCTCTGGCAACTTTGGCAGTACGCGGGCGGCTTCGATCCTCCTCTCCCAAACTCCTTCTTGGCCCTCTACTTTCGGTGTGGTGCGGCTGCTGGGCCACCAAGCGGTGGTGGGGCGTTGAGAGCTTAGGGCGCTAGGGCAACCGAGGCTAGGCTTTTATAGCTGAGCTCCAAGCTTCCATGGCAGACGGTGATCGATCGGTGGAGAGGCGTGCGATGCATCCAACGATGGCACGAGGTTATGTGGGTGTGGCGCCAAGAAGATAGGGCCATGCCCCGGGCGTGACCCCCTGGCCCACTCCTGCTAGGGCTATCGGGGCTTGGTCGGAGGTGGTTGCGGTGTGGCGTGGAGAAGATGAACAAGGAAGGCTGACTTGGGGGGCCCGTGTGGCAGCGGCTGTAGGCGATGTGAGAGCGGCGTGTGGGCGTGAGCGGTGCATGGCTGGCTGCTAGGCCTGCGCGAGCTCGTGGGCTGGCCTACTGCAGCACGCTGGTAGGGCTAGCCGGTTGGGCTGGCTGGGCTGTGAAGCCGAGCAGGCCTGGGACGCAGCGAGGCTTCCTCCTTTCTTTTCTTTTTTCTGTTTTTCTTTTCTTTTCCTTTGTTTGAATTCAAATTTGGTTTTAAAATTTGAATTTAAAAAATTGGTGCACCAAATTCATTGGAGTTTTAGATATGAGGCCCACAACATTATTATATAAATATTAGGAATTTATTTAGCTATTTTGTATAACAAAAATAGGTGTGGTTTTTGTTATACAAAAATAGAATTAGTTTTTCTCTTTAAACCTTTATTCTTTGGTTTGAGTATTAATTATTTTATGGTTTATTACTTTATTGGAGTTATTAAGCATATCATAACTCAAATGGAAATCCAAATCACATTTTGAATTAACAATGTATGTAATACTTTATTTGTTAGAATTTAAATAAACACAATTAACTAATGACATGCCATGCTTATGTGTTGACTTGGGTTGGGATTAGACCTAATGCATCTCTTAGGTTGGGTTTCTATACATGACACTCATCATCACATGGGAGTTCTAAGAAAAATTTTGCAGTTGGTATTTTTAGTGTATGGATTTTTGGGTTGTTACACTGGAGGCCAAGAGAGTTTCTGCCGGGCTAGTCGTGGATCTCACTGAGGTGAGGGATAATCTTCAGTTGGAGAGTGACGAGCTCGGTATCTTGAGCACCACCCTTAGAGTGGTCTGTGACGACCTTGATGTGGTGCGGTCGGAGGGTACCAACTCGTTCGTAGCTCGTGCCATCGAGATCACGGCTCGGGTGTGCCAGCTCGAGAGGAATGCCCTCCATGCCGGGGTCAATCAGTCCTTCATGATTGCTCATTCTCATTATGGGGACAACATCGATCTGGTGGCAATGAGCCACAGGTACGCGGCTAGCTATGAAGTCCATGAGCAGGAGGAGATGGAAATGATGATGGCTCCCCTTTCGTAGGACCTAGTAGACAGGATTGAAGACATAGTTCTCCCCTAAAGGGGCTAGTTAGTTAAATAGGTCGGGCGATCATTTTGGTAATAATCAGACAAGTTCTGACCCTTGTGTTTTATATGTACAAGTCTGTTCTTTTATTTCGGTGTGAACAAATTTATCTTTTCTCCCTTTTTATGTGTGAAAAGGGGTTAATGTGTTCTGACCCTTCCGTTTGTTAAGACCATAGAGTTCGCGGTGTAGGCAGAAAACTTTGATCACGCTGGTAAGCAAGAGTGCCGTAGCCGCTAGGGCGTAGGTTTCTTGCTGTCCGACCAGCTTTACTTAGTCGTTCGTTTCCGCAAACCTTGCCACTAGGTTTTCTAACGTGAGGAAGGGGTCGGGCATGACAACTATTTTAGAAAGGGTATATATATACCCTTATCAGCCCTGAGTGAGACCTGACCCCTTGCCATTTCTAGGGACGGGTGTCAAAAAGATCAAGGAGAGGATAGCGAAACTAGTAGGAGAGAGCATCTCTTGTTTTAGACACGTTATTCTTAGTTTTCGCACGTACCCCCTCCATAGGATCTGAGCCATCGTTCTATGACTGCGCATTCGGTCTCCTTACGAGTCCAACTTTCCTTGAGCCCCCGCACATAGTGGGGGTCCATTCAAGGGTCAGCTCATCTTTGTGATCATCACCCCATCCATGGTTTTTGCATCCAGAGGGGTTGAGCTAACGTCACTTGCCTTGATGGCTCAAGTGACATGCTCAGTGAGCTCGCTAACAAGCATGTCCAAGTGGAATCTAGGTCTATCATTCATGTTGGGGTAGGCATAGCCCTCATGTAGGATTCCACTGCTCCTTAACCCGCCTCCCGGCAGATGCCTGAGTCATTCTAGAGACCAACTCAAGTGGCCCACTAGCCTCCCTTCAATGGAGATTCTGTGGGCTTGGCTCGAGGTTAAGATCGAACGAGAAGGTCGAGATGACCCTATCCGCTTCTGAGCGGGTCGAGCAAAGGCCATTGGGGCTCATCTGCATTTTCTCCCCTGGCTTTGTTCGATGTGAGGTGCCCTCGAGCCCTTCGCAGGTTGGCCTTTGAACCTCGGTCGATCGAATTCCTGAGTTGCGGTCAGGCGGTTCGAGCCCCCGAGCCCCAATGGCCTCGGTAGGGGTCGGCCAAGTTTCACGCGTCACCTCAACCATGGTTTCCACAATTGGAGGGGCTAAGCTAACGACACTTGCTTGTATGGCTCGAGTGTCATGCTCGGTGAGCTCGCTAATGGTCATGTCTGAGTGGAATCTGGGTTCGTCGTTCATGACGGGGTCGGCATAGGCCTAATGTGGCATTCCACTGCTCCTTAACCCGCCTCCCAGCAGATGCCTAAGTCATTTTGGAGACCGACTTAGGTGGCCCATTGGCCTCCCCTAGATGGAGATTATGTGGTCTTGACTCGAGGTTAGGATCAAATGAGAAGGTCAAGATGACCTTGTCCACTTCTGAGCGGGTCGGGCATGGGCTGCTGGGGCTCATCTACATTTTCTCCCCTAGCTCTATTTGACGTGAGGTGGCCTCAAGCCCTTCGTGGGCCAGCCTTCGAACCTCGGTCGGTTGTTGCTCATATCGAATGAGATGACTACCGCTTCATGATGCGACACGAAGCATTGTGATGCAATAATTGCATATGCGATGCTTGGATGTATGGGATGAATGTATGGATTAATGTATGAATGCATGCACGAGAATGGATGAATGAATGATCATGCAATAGAAAAGAAAAGTGGGGGTTGGTAAAGTTACCTTAATGGCTCGAGTGATGGGTTCAGGGAGCTCTTACTAGATATGTTCAAGTGGGATCCGGGTCCATCATTCATGATAGAGTCATCATAACCTGCCCAGGGCATCTTGCTGCTCCTTACTCGTCTCTCGGCAGCGGCCCAAGCCGTCCAATCGAGTTGGGCAACCTGCCAGCCTCTCCTTGATGGAGATTCCATAGGTGGGCCCATCCAAACCCTTCATAGGAAGGCGGAGGCTAAAGCCTCGGGTGCGGGGATAAAAACTATGATCACACTGGTGAGCAAAAACCCCGTAGCCGCTGGGGCATAGGTTTCTTGCGGTCTAACCAGTTTTACTTAGAGTTTGTTTTCACACACCTTGCCTCTAGGTTTTAGCATGAGAAAGGGTTAGGCATAGAGGATGTCTACCAAAATAGACACTCTTGCCAGCCCTCGAGTGAGGCCCGACCCCTTGCTGTTGCTAGGGTTCAGGGCTCGATAGCGAAATTAATAAGAGAAAACGTGCGTAAATTAAGGGTGACCCATCTCTCGGCAGCGGTCTGAACCGTCCGATCAACTTGGGTGACCCGCTGGCACTAGACTTACCTCAATGGCATGAGTGACGGGTTCAGGGGGTTCTTACCGGATATGTCCAAGTGGAATCTGGGTCCGTCATTCGTGATGGACTCAGAATAACCCGCATGGGGCATCCTACTACTCCTTACCCATCTCTCGACAGCAGCCTAGCCATCCGATTGACTTGTGTGACCTATGGAGATAGAGGATGAGATCATCCCCCCTAAGAAATTAGTTAGGCAGATATGCCAGATGACAAACTTGTATTAAGTGGACAAGCTCTTAAATTTCATTATGGCCTAACAGATTTTTAGCCCTTCTCCCCATTTCATATAAAAAGGTTAGTGCGTTTCGACCCTTTCCATCATTAAGGCCATAAAGCTCGTGGAGTGGGTGAACAAACTATGATCATGCTGGTGAGCAAAAACACCGTAGTCACTGGGGCACAGGTTTCTTGCAGCCCGACCAGTTTTACTTAGTGTTTGTTTCCATAACCCTAGCTTCTAGGTATCAACGTGAGAGAGGGTCAGGCATGGAGAATGTTTGCCAGGTGGACATACTCTTAGACGTGTACTGGCTCTTTCCATAGTTAAGGCTTAAAAAGCTTGGGGTCCAGAAAAAACTCTGATCACGCTGGTGAGCAAAAATGTTGTAGCTACTGGGGCGTAGGTTTCTTGCAGTCCAACTAGTTTTACTCAGCGTTCGTTTCTGCGACCCTCGCTTTTGAGTCTTATCATGAGAAAGGGTTGGGCGTAGAGAATGTCTACTGGATTGATATGCTCTTATTAGCCTCCGAGTGAGGCCCGACCCCTTGCTGTTGCCGAGGTCGGGTGTCACTAAAGATCGGGGAGTCGATAGTGAACCTGATAAGAGAAAGTGTGCGTATATTAAGGGTAAAAGCGACGTAGCTACTCGATGTTCTAGGCATTGATGAAGACTTTGCCATCGATTTTCTTGAGCTTGTAGGTGCCTGGTCAGAACACCTCTGCGATGACATATGGTCCCTCCCATGGTGGAGAGAGCTTGTGGTGGTTCATGTTGCTCTAGTCGAGGCGGAGAACCAGGTCCCCGATGTTGAAGGCCCGACCCCGCACTCGATGGCTATGGTACTAGCATAACACTTGCTGGTACCTAGCCTAGTGGAGTAGGGCAACATCACGTGCTTCATTTTGCTGGTCCATGGCATCCTCGAGGGATGCCTCAGCTCCCTATTCATCATATGCCCTGACCCTTGGTGCTCCATAGTCAAGGTTAATCAGGAGGATAGCCTCAGAACCATAGACCATGAAGAATGGCGTATAGCTGGTGGTCATCCTCAGGCTCTAGAGCACCGCGAGAAGTTCCACGACCCATCATCCACCAAACTTGTTTAACCGGTTGAAGATCCTAGGCTTGAGGCCTTGTAGGAGCATGCCATTCGCGTGCTCGACCAGCCTGTTTGTGTGGGGGTGTGCCATGGTAGCCCAATTGACGTGGATGTGGTATTCATCGTAGAATCGGATGAACTTTTTCCTAGTGAACTACGTGATAATGGAGTTCGAGACTCCAAAGCAATAGACGATGTCAAGGAAGAACAACACGGCTTGCTCAGACTTGATTGCAGAGATTGGTTGAGCCTCTACTCACTTTGTAAACTTGTCTACGGTCACAAGCAAGTGCGTATAGCCCTCGGGCACCCTCTTGAGAGGACCAACCTGATCGAGCCCCCTAACCATGAACAACCATGTGATGTGGATTGTCTGAAGTGCTTGGGCCGGTAGGTGGGTCTACCGAGTGTAATATCAACACCCTTCATAGGTGCACACAATATGTTCAGCATCGGCTACCATGGTTGGCTAGTAGAAGCCTTGTCAGAACACGTTTTCGACAAGGGTTCTAGGCGCGGCATGGTGACCGCAAACCCCACCGTGGATATCGCTCAGCAATCATTTCCCTTGTTCGATGGGGATGTAGCGCTATAGGACCTTGGTGTGGCTTCGCCTATAGAGCTCGCCATCAATAAGGGCAAAGGACTTGGCATGACGTGCGAGCCACTGAGCCTCTATTTTGTCCATCGGTAGGTCCTTGCAGAGGAGGTAGTAGAGGTAAGGCACCCTCTAGTCGGCTAGAGGGTCGGGCTCTATCGCTGGATCCTCGTTAAGCTCCATGACTTTAGGGTTGGATGGAGCTAATGGCTGGTTAGCCCCTGAGCTTAGGGCAGGTGGCCTATCACCGGCTTGTTTTGGCTCCTCATAGCGGACCGAGGGTTTGTACTGATCGCTGGTGAAGATGCCTATCTACACCAGCTCTCGGCCAGACGTCGCTTTCGTTAGCGCATCGGCCGCCTCATTGAGATGCCTCAGAATGTGATTGAGCTTGAGACTACCAAACTTGTCCTCCAGCTGGCAGACTTCTTGACAATACGTAGCCATTTTGGCATTGTGATAGCTCGATTCCTTCATGACTTGGCCGATGACCAGCTAGGAGTCGCCCTGGACGTCAAGCCGTCGGATACCCAACTCGATGGCGATGCACAGGCCATTGACGAGCGCCTCATATTTGGCCACATTGTTGGAGGGGAAATGGATGTGAAGCATGTACCTCATGCATACCTCGAGGGGTGAATGAAGACTAGCCCCATGTTGGCACCTTTCTTCATCAGCAATCCTTTGAAGTACATCGTCCAATGCTTCTGGTCGACGACTGCTGGCGGCATTTGGACCTCGGTCCACTTTGCAATGAAATTAGCGAGTACTTGGGACTTGATGGCCGTTCGGGGGCATATGAAATGCCTTGACCCATCAGTTCAAGTGCCCACTTGGTGATTCTTCCCATGGCATCCCTGTTTTGGACTACCTTGTCGAGAGGGAAGGATGTCGCGACCATCACTAGATGCGACTCGAAGTAGTGACACAACTTCATTTTGGTGATGAGGATGGCATATAGGAGCTTCTAGATTTTGGGGTAGCAGGTCTTGGAATCGGACAAGACCTCGCTAATGTAGTATATGGGACGCTACACTTTGAGGACATGTCCCTCTTCTTCTTGCTCTATAGCTAGGGCAGATGATGAGGACATGGCACCTTCGAATACGAACAATGATTATAAGGTGCACTCATTCCTACATTTGCATAGTGGCTTTGGTTATAATTCACTTGGTTTCACATGTACATGTCACTATTTGATTGTAGGTTCAAATGTGTTTCATAATGGAAGTTCATCAAAGTTGAACTTTCGGTTCGTCGGCAGCCCGACAGTGCCTCATTGGGAAGGCTATAACTCATCCATCTGGAGTGTGATCGAGGTCAATGAGCACTTGATGGAAAGCTTGTTTGATAGGCTTTCAAATAGATCTGGTCCCATATCAATATCATGTCGGCAAGGCCTCCAAATCACCAATATATTCTGTCGCTATTTCTGGCGGGAGCTACACTATCGTCATGGGCTTGTTAGATATCCTTGGGACCTAGGCCCAAGTTGGAGCACGCCCCAAGAAGATGGAGAACACCTAAGAGATGGCCTTGGACGTCCTCCTCCTTGGCCACCACCTTAGGAGGCCAGCAAGGACGTCCAAGCCAAGCCAGAGGCCCAGTCCAATCTGAGTTCGTGTCTGCCTCGGCCATCAGGATCAGTCTGCAATAAAATGGACGCCCAGAATGCATCCGTACTCCGTTTTTGATGATCCATATATGGATGGAAAGATAATTTGATAAGGAAGCCAATCCAAGTGGTTTCACATCAAAAGCTCTTCGGAATCAATAGGAATCGTCGAAACAAGTCTGCGTCCAGAATCTATCACAGCGCTGCATCGTCGTCTTTTCTTAATGTAGATGGGGGTCCCGATCTTCCGTCAGGTTCAAGATAAACAACGATTTGTTCGGAGAGCGACACACCGATCCGGCTTCAGATCACAAAGACCCAAACCCTGCAACCTTAGCACCACATCTCCTCTAGTTATCAACCGTGTCACAATCCGGTTGACCTCGCCAAGAAGGCTAATCCCTGCTGCGAATCGAAGAACACAAGCAAGAACAAGATAAAAAGCAACTCAATTAAAGTGACAATTGCAGATGAATGATTAAGCACTCGAAGTTGGGGTCTTGCAAACCGATAACGGCGACTGTTCAATGACAGATTGATCTAAAACAAAACACAAACCCTAAAGTAGGTGGTGGCTACTGATTATATAGCCTAAGGGATATCCAAGGATCCCTCTTCACGTCCTAAAGGTGTCCCAACACGTTACCAGGCCCAACGGCCCAAAAGAAGGTGTCGCAGCACCCTGACAGATTCTGGATGCTAACTTATTTAGACGATTCCTATTGATTCCGAAGAGCTTTTGATGTGAACCCACTTGGATTGGCTTCCTTATCAAATTATCTTTCCATCCATATGTGGATCATCAAAAATGGAGTTCGGATGCATCCTGGGCGTCCATTTTATTGCAGACTGATCCTGATGGCCGAGGCAGACTCGAACTCGGATTGGACTGGGCCTCTGGCTTGGCTTGGACGTCCTTGCTGGCCTCCTAAGGTGGTGGCCAAGGAGGAGGACGTCCAAGGCCATCTCTTAGGTGTTCTCCATCTTCTTGGGGCGTGCTCCAACTTGGGCCTGGGTCCCAAGGATATCTAACAAGCCCATGACGACAGTGTAGCTCCCGCCAGAAATAGCGACAGAATATATTGGTGATTTGGAGGCCTTGCCGATGTGATATTGATATGGGACCAGATCTATTTGAAAGCCTATCAAACAAGCTTTCCATCAAGTGCTCATTGACCTCGATCACACTCCAGATGGATGAGTTATGGCCTTCCCAATGAGGCACTATCGGGCTGCCGACGAACCGAAAGTTCAACTTTGATGAACTTCCATTATGAAACACATTTGAACCTACAATCAAATAGTGACATGTACATGTGGAACCAAGTGAATTATAACCAAAGCCACTATGCAAATGTAGGAACGAGTGCACCTTATAATCATTGTTCGTATCTGAAGGTGCCATGTCCTCATCAGCAGCACTGACCACTTGTGTGGTGGTCACGATGTAGAGCAGAAGCGGTTCCCCATCGGTTAGGGGGACCAGGACTAGGGGCTTTGTTAGAAGATGCTTTAGCGTGTTGAGTGCCTCCTAGGCTTGGGCGTCCGTTCGAAACAGTCGGCCTTCTTTAGGAGCCAATAGAGGGGGAGACCTCATTCGCCGAGGCACGAGATAAAGTGGCTGAGCGTGGTGAGGCACCCTGTAACTCGTTGTACCCCCTTTATGTTTTGAATCGGGCCCATCCTCGTGATGGCTAAGATCTTCTCTGGGTTGGCTTTGATGCCACGCTCAGAAATGATAAAACTTAGCAGCATACCCCTTGGGGCCCCAAAAACGCACTTCTCAGGGTTGAGCTTGATTCCGTTTGCTTGGAGTTTCGCAAAGGTCTGTTCTAGGTCGGCTATGGCTTGGTTAGCCTGTTTGGATTTGACCGTGATGTCATCCACATAGGCCTCAACGGTTACCCCGATGAGGTCCCCGAAACACTTGAGCATGCAACGCTGGTATGTAGCCCCCTTGTTTTTCAAACCGAATGGCATTGTGACATACCAAAACGATCCGGATGGGGTGATGAAAGATGTCGTGAGCTAGTCGGACTCTTTTGTCATGATTTGATGGTACCCGGAGTACGCATCAAGGAAACAAAGGGTTTCGCACCCTGAGGTTGAGTCGACTACTTGGTCTATGCATGGCAAAGGAAACATATCCTTTGGACATGTTTTGTTGAGACCCATGTAGTCAACACACATTCTCCAATTCCCACTCTTTTTTCATTCCACAATGAGATTGGCTAACTAGTCAGGGTGGTATACTTCCTTGATGAACTCGGCTGCCAAAAGCTTCGCAATCTCCTCACCGATGGCCCTGCGCTTTTCCTCATCGAAGCGATGCAGGCGCTGCTTCACTGGCATGGAGCCTAGCCTGATCTTTAAGGCATGCTCAGTGACTTCTCTCGGAATGCCTAGCATGTTCGAGGGTCTCCATGCAAAGATATCTCTGTTGGCGCAGAGGAAATCGATGAGCACACTTTCCTATTTAGAGGAAAGCATGGTGCCAATGCGCACTACCTTGCCCTTGGAACCGCTAGGGTCTATGGGGACCTTTTTGGCACCCTCTATAGGCTCAAAAGACCTGGGCGACCACTTGGGGTCGGGTGCTTCTTCGGTCACCTCTTTCCTGATGGCCGCAAGCTCCTTGGAGGCGACGATTGCCGTGGTGTGTTTGTAGGACTCGACCTCGCACCCGTAGGCGCGCTGGAAGGAGGTGCCGATGGTGATGACCCCAGACGGTCCCGACATCTTCAGCTTTAGATAGGTGAAGTTGGGAATGGCCATGAACTTCACATAGCATGGACGTCCCAGGATGGCATGGTAGGTTCCATGGAACCTAACCACCTCAAAGGTAAGGATCTTTGTCCTATAATTGGATGGATCCCCAAAGGTGGTGGACAGATCGATCTGCCCGAGTGGCATGGACTACTTTCTAGGCACGATGCCATGGAAAGGCACCCTGGTTGTCCAGACGCGCACTCAGTCAATGCCCATGGCGTCGAGCATTTTAATGTACATGATGTTGAGGCCATTACCTCCATCCATAAGTACCTTGGTGAGCTACTTTGTGCCGATGATCAGGTCGACCACAAGCGGATATCGTCCCGGCTGTGGTACGCTTTATGGGTGATCAGTCTGATCAGAGGTTATGGAGGACTCCGACCATTGGAGGAAGGAAGGCGCGGCTGGCTCAGCCATAAAGACCTCACGGCGCGTAAGCTTCTAACGGTGCTTGGAGTCATATGCCACCGACCCTCCAAAGATCATAAGGCAGCCATCCAGTGTCAAAAAGACACCATCCTTCCCCTTGGTGTTGTCTATGGTTGGCTTGGGGTCCCCCCAATGCTCCCCCTTGTTGGAGCCTCCGGACAAGAACTGCTTCATGAGGCCACAGTCCTTGTATAGATGCTTGACGAGGAAGGCATAGTTTGGGCATGGCCCTTCAAGCAGCTTCTCGAAGTGGTTCGGGGTACCCTCGATGGGCTTTCGACTCCCTTGCGGTCGATGGTGGCCACGAGCGAGCCCTCATGCCGCTGCTTGTTCTTCTTCTTGCTGGGATAGTTGGAGGCGCCTTCGTCGACGTCCTTGTCCTAGTTCGCCTTGCCCTTGAGGTGGTCAAAGATTGCTCCGACCGCCTCATCGCTCGACGTATGGCTAGTGGCGATGTCGAGGAGCTCCTTGGTGGTTCACGGGCCCTTACATCCCACCGTATGGACCAGGGACTCACAGATTTTCCTAGATAGGAAAGCTCCTAAGACATCGGCGTCGGCGACATTGGGCAACTCATTGCACTATCGGGAGAAGCACCGGATGTACCCACAAAGGGTTTCCTCGGCCTTCTGTCGACAATTTTTGAGATTCCAAGGGTTCCCAGGGTGTGTGTATGTGCCCTAGAAGTTATCCAAAAAGATCTCTTTCAGGTCTGCCCAACTTTGGATTTTGTTGAACTGAAGGTGTTCCAACCACGTTCGTGCTGAATCGGCCATGAACAATGTAAGGTTGCAGATAATGAAATCGTCATTATCCACTCCACCGGCTTGGCAAGCATGCCAATAATCCTCGAGCCATAGTCCGGGGTTCATTTCCCTAGAGTATTTTGGGATGTTGGTCGGCGGTCGGTATCGTGGTGGGAAGGCGGCATTGAGGATGTGTCGGCCGAAGGCCTAACATCCCGGCAAGTCGGGGCTCGAGCTTCGGTCCTTGCCGTTGTCGTAGCGTCCGCCACGACGAGGGTGGTAGCCATAGCTAGCCCCCTCCCTTGTTTCGCCGCGGGCATCGAGGGTGTCGCGCGTGTCACGATGGTGGCCAAGACACTCATGCACCAGGACCACGGTGCGTAGCCTGCTGCCTTGTGGTGACTTTTTAGAACAAGGGAAGAACACTACTTTCTTTTTGAACCATTCAAAAAAATTTGGCCCTGATTTCTATGCCACGGCCATGTTTCCAACCATTTAACCTTAAATCACTGAGTTGCTGTTCTGTGGGAGGAAGATGGCTCTTCCATTGCTCTTTCTCAAATTGTCTACATGAATAGATTTATTGTTATCCCTATATGTACAAATTCTACTAAAGTAACCTCAAATTTTCATGTTATTTTTAGAACTTACATGAAGAAATCTTCTATCTCAGGCATGTTTGTTAATATGTATAGGAAAGCAACCTTGTATTCCACATTTGAGAGGTCACGAATACCCCTTGGACTAATGCATCGACCCGAGCATTTAAAAATTTCAAGGTCATATGTACCTTGAAATGTAGATGCACCATCATCATAGCGAGGTATCTTGTTTCTTATTGAAGGAGCAGTGGATTTAAAATACAAGCTAAGATTATTTGTAACCTCTTCAACTAGGAATGCCTCAACCATGGTAGCTTCAACTCGAGCCTTATTTCTGATTTTCTTCTTAAGTTTTTGGATGCACCTATGAAGTAAGAACATACCCAAGATCAATAACTAAGGTCCTTTAATTTGGACAGAAGTTTACATAACTTATTTACATAATTACCTCTCATATGGATAACTCCAATGAGCTAGGACTGGCCCTCCTAATCTTGCCTCATAAGGTAGATGGCTGATCAAATGTTGCATAACATTGAAGAAACCAGGAGGGAATATCTTCTCTAATTTGCAAAGAAGCACTGCAACATTTTGTTCCAGAGAATGGACAACATCTTTGCTAAGCTCTTTCATTGCCGATAGAAGTAACTAAGCTCAGCCAAAGAGCGCCATACATTGTTAGGCAAGAGCCAGCGAAACACAACAGGAAGCAATTGTTCAATAAAGATGTGTTAGTCATGACTTTTTAGGCCTAAAATCCTCTTTTGCACAAGGTTCACACCACGCTTTATGTTTGCTGCATATGCATCAGGAAACTTTAAATCTTGGATCCATTTGAGAATGGTTGGTTTGTCATCTTTACCAATGCAAAATGGACCTCTTGGCCTATCCCACTTCCCATTGTTACTTTGCACCAAATTGAGCGAAGGACGATTACAAATCAGAGCTAAATCTAGCCTAGCCTTCACATTATCTTTGGTCTTATCTTGTATATCAAAGCATGTGTTCCATATGGCTTCAGCCATATTCTTTTCATTGTGCATGAGATCAATACTGTGAGGTAGAAGAAGCTTCTAGAAATATGGAAGTTGCCTAAAGCAAAGTACATGCGTCCAATTATGCAATTTTCCATAGGTTGCTGAATCACCTATAAATCAATCCAAATTGCATTGCATTTCCTCTCCTGTTAAGCGACTAGGGGGCTCATAAAAAATCCAAGTGTTCTTACAGAATGCATTTGCTTGTTGTCTAAATTCATGGTCAATAGGCAGGAACCTCCTGTGGCAATCAAACCAGCAAGCCATATGACCATTACGTAGTGTGAAACCTTTGCACCCATATCCATATAGGCATGCCAATCTACCATGTGTGCTTCATCCAGCAAAGTCACCATATGCCATGAAGTCATGTACAGACCAAAGGTAGGTTGCCCTTAATTTAAATTCTTTCTTTACCGAAGCATCCCAAGAATTAACCCCTACCCATAGTTCCTGAAGTTCATCGACTAAGGGCTACGTTAGAATGTTTAACTTTTTACCAGGGTGCTCAGGACTAGGAACAACAAGGGAGAGGAAAATATACTCATGCCTTAAGAGTGTGCCAAGAGGCAAGTTTCGTGGGGTCACAAAGACATGCCAACATGAATAAGGAGCAGCAGTTAGATTAAATGGTGTGAAACCATCAGTTGCTACAGCTAGTCGCAACTTTTTTCTATTATCCAATGCAAAATCAGGGTAGTCATTATCAAATTGCTGCCAAGCTTCTCCATCACAAGGGTGCACCATTTTACCACTCATTGAGGGACTAGGTGCATCCATTAGTTTGGTTGTTTCAGAGTGTAGATACAACCTTTGCATCCTATCTATGATGGGAAGATAACGCAAACTTTGCGTGGAAATTTCTTCCCCCCATCCTCATATCGATTGGCACCACAAAAATCACATTTCTCTTTATTCTTATTATCTTTGTAGAAAAGCATGCAATTGTTGTAGCAAACATCAATTTTCACATATGGCATACCAAGACCCTCTAATAGTTTCCTTGATTGGTAGAAGTCATCAGGTAGCTTAGAATATGGAGGAAGAAGTTCATGTACAATATCTAAGACGTCATCATATTCTGCAATAGACATGTTGTATCGTGACTTTACAGCAAGCAATCGAGCAACCGCGGACATGCATGAGTGTTTGGTTTTCTCGTGCACCAACTCATCTGCACTAGCGACCATCCTATAGAAAGCTTTAGCATATGGTGTTGGTTCATCTACTGCAGGTGGATGGGCCCCAGCTAGATCAACTAGCATTTCATCCATATGGTCGGTCTCATCAAAACCCTCTCTATTTGCTACATTGTGAAATTCAGCATGACTAACAACCCCCTCTCCATGTCCATGTTTCATAGCCTTCCTTAAAACCATGCCTACACAGGTGCAATTCTATAGTATTTCTTGGATGACTAAAATAGTTCCGGCACTTGGCGCAAGGACACTTGATGGTACCATTTTGAGCTACACCCGGAAATGCAAATGCATGATTCAAGAACTCGGTGCTTTGATTAATCCATTCATTAGAGGGAGCTTTACCACGCTGGCAGCCACTATACATCCATGTACGGTTTGATATGTTAATTAGTTCTGTATTGAAAGGTAATATTAGACATCACATTTTCTGACTAGCTTTATTTTAGGTAACAGAACAAACACTCAATATGCATAGAAAGTACACTGCATAAAAACCAAGCATACACTATCTTTGACATGAACTATTTCAGATCGAGAAGCAATCACAGATTTTTTTATTAATATAGAACTAAAGTAATGTTCTCCCTAAAACGATCTGGATTCACCTTCTTTAATGTTGTTTAAGTGAAGTTCTCACTAAACTAAAGCACAGCGAAATGCCAAAGTATAATATATGCAGACATCACAAGGAGAAAAAGAACATAGGTTAACCTTGATTCTGGTACCAGGAAGCGCCTCACGGGCCCTTCACCTCCGGCGTGGATCCTCAGTCACGGCCTTCTCCAGATCTGGTGTCGCTACCTCCGCTGGGCCTCCGCTGCTCACAGGCGTGGAGTAGGGGCAGCAGAAGTGTGTTTCTCGGTGGAGACTGCGGAGGAGCCGAGTGGTGTCCAGGGGAGGCATGACGTCCTGTCCGTGTCCAGGGCGGTGACCTTCTGTCGGCGTGGCGTGGAGGAGCTGCAGGGGAGGTGCCGCGGCGTGGACGAGCGGACGGACGGCGTGGCGAGGGCGCACGTGCGGCGTGGGGGAGAGCACGGAGGAGCGGGCGGCGTGGGGGGCATGGAGGAGCGGCCGGCGTTGGGAGGGGGGGGGGCGCAGGAGCGGCGTGGGGAAGAAGCGGAGTCGTGAGTTCATGACCCAAGTCGGATTGCGGCGCCTGGCGGAGGGAGCATGCGGTCGGAGGATAGGGTTTGCCATTTTCTTTCCCCCCCCCCCCTCCCCTTTTTTTCCCTCTTCCTGGATGGACGTGGGAGGCAAATTTTTAGAGGGCCCAATGCCCGCCCGCCTCTGGGCCTTTGGAGAGGCGAAATGAAAATTTTGGGTGTGTTTTTTTTGTTTTCGCGCCCTGGTGCATCAGCGGTGGAGATTTACCTCCCAACTAATTTCCATGTGTGTAATTTAAATAACCATCAGGGAAAACAAACAAAACCGACAGGATAATGTAAATTTTTTTGGGAGTTATTGAAAACCCGACATGGTAATTATTTATCATGTCGGTTTCTTAAGCTTACAGGTTAATAAGAATTTTCCCTGACAGTTACGAATTTTTCCATTGTGTTTTATGAAAACGGTAAAAAAAAAATACATTTACCCTGACGGTTTTCTCATTAACCGCAAAAAAAATCAAAACCGTCATGGAATTTTGACTTTCCAGTAGTGAATTAAGTCCATATATTTAAATTATAAACCTATGTTAATACAATCATGATTCAAATCCTAAAAACCACATATTTTCTATCTATTATCACCTATCACTCCCAGAAAGTCTTTTCTATGGTAGTGCAAGCTATTATCAAAATATTTAGATAACCATAAATTAAGCCCATATATTTAAATTGTAAACCAATGTTAATACAATATATAGAAAAATAACTTAAAATAAATATACATATATTGACTAATTGACTAATTGATTTAGATATAGATGTTGATAATATTAGATATAGATAGAGATGATATTGACTAATAATTGATTAATAAATCGTTACTCATAGGCTTGTCCTGACCAGGAAACCTATTGATTTCAAACGGAGTAAAAGCTAATAATACATCCATAGTTTGAGAGACTATGACTCCAATATGGACTCCAGCAGCATCTGGCAGCCCATCTATTCTCCGATTCAAAGTAGGTACTAGATGATAATAATTAATTAAAGTGCTTTCACCACTTCCAACTCCAAGTTGCAGAATGTTAGGCTGTTTCTGGCCTCTATGCACCGCCCGGGACAGCGGGTCGCCATCATCACTACACAGATTCCACGAATGTACCGTTGCCAAATCTAAATTAGTAGTATGGATATGCTTGGAGTACCTGCAAGAAGAGCCCATTTGGCGCCCTGAAGCGCACTCGGCTCCTGTCTCTGTCCCAGCGCACAAGCTGCAACGTCTCGGATTGCCTAGGTGTGGTGGCCGTCGCCACAAGGGCACCGGTGCTGTTGACGCCCCAGAACTGCCCGTCTCGTTGATCCTCCACAGCTGCATGCGCATGCATATGCATGGATAATAAAGTAGAGATGGGTTTTTAGTGTAGGAAAGTTGCACAGTAGAGTAAACTAGATGTTGGGCCAAAATTAAATCTACCCTGAAGGTCTCCCAGCCGGCCGCAGCCGGTCGGTCGGCGAGGATGGCGGCGCCCGGCCCCGCCGTTGTCAGCCACCAGGTACTTTTTCTGGGTGACCGACATGAACTGGATCTGGGTTCCATCCTACAGTGCGACATGTGTATATATGACGTCAAGTCATCAACAGAGCTACATGTATACTACAGTGCTTGCTTGCAGGTCGCCGTTCGATCAGCCAACTTACACCCGATATACATAGATGCATGCATGCTCCTGATGAAGAAGCTATATATATGCCATATATGCTCTTGCTTTGCCGTGCAAGCTAGCGATCGACGCTGTCGCTGCTTGTCTACGCACGGTTCCATTGGACGACGTACGTACGTACGTAGACACAGTAGTTCCGGACAGCGCTTATAGCTCCAATTTCATGAAACGGATGTCACACACATTTCTTCCAAATAAAAGAGGTCAAATGTCCTTAAGATCCACCCTTGACGACAACACAGAGTCATAATCTTTCAATTCGTTCCAAAATTACAAAAAACTTCAACTATTTGTTGTCAGTCTCACTTCTCTATTTTGATCAAATTTATAGAGACATATGCATGTATCTACAACATCAAATTATAATTTCCCATGAAATATGTTTCAACATGTAAATATTAATATATTTATTAAAACTTTGTTTTAGCTCGAAAAGTTTGATTTTGGAAAAAGATAATAAATTGACCTCAGTTTTAAACAAAGGTAGTAACAAGTCAGGGCGTGGAAGTCACTTTTCTTCCTATATCTATATTATATACCTATGTACTAAAAAAATATGGGTTGGGGTCTAGTCTACTACTTTAGGTTAATTTAGTTACTAATTTAAGGACTAAATGAGTTAATTTTTCTATGGGATTTTCATAGCATTACTAGGGAATATTTTTGCCAATGATATTTTTATTATTGGATTGTATTACGAACCCATGGTGAATAGTATTTTCATCAACCTTTGGTGAAAATATTTGCACCACTATCATCTATGTAAAAGGCAAGTTCGGCCTTTGAGGGATCGGTGTCCGACTGGGCTGAGGTGACTGCCGTCACATCAGTCCTTGAGGCATCGGTGTGGCATGCTCACCCCTTTCAGATCAGGTTCGTTAGGCAGGGCCTGACCTCACCCTGTCTCTTTTAGGGATCGTGACGGGGGAGAGGTCTTACATCTGAGCATCGCGTGACCTGTGCTAGAGGAAGGGGCCGTGAACACCCCTGGCCTCAGCGCCTCGCCTGCTTTGCTTGGCTTTCGTTGGGCCTCAGTCGTTTGGGCCCTTGCTGACTATTGCATTGCAGGCCGTGCGGCCTGCTAACTAATCGGTGCCTTGAGACACCCCGAGGTTATGACACCGACACATGGATATCAAATAGCATGACTTGATTTATAGACATGTCTAAGGTAGTATCAATCTTCCCATGAGTGTCAAACTCCACCACCTACAACCCTTGCCCAAGCCATGCTAGACCTTTTGCTTTCAATGCTCATTACATGCTAGAAAGGACTCTAATGGAAAAATGAAAGGTATGTTCTTAGGACCTCACAACAAGAATAGGCCTAAGAAAATTTGGGTTGCAAATCTCTTGTAGAGAAAGTCAAGGGCCCTCAACAAGTTTTGGTCCCTAAATAAGCATGATCTCTTGTGTGTAGGTGAACTACAAGACTAGTGGAAGTCATTGGGTAATTGATAGTGGCTGCACACAACATATGACCGGTGATCCTCGTATGTTCACATCACTAGATGAAGAAGTAGATGGCCAAGAAAGAATTACATTTGGAGATAACTCAAAGGGCAAAGTGAAAGGATTGGGCAAAGTGGCAATATCAAATGATCACTCTATTTCAAATGTGTTATATGTTGCTTCTTTGAGTTTCAACTTGCTATCTGTTGGACAATTGTGTGACCTTGGCTTCCAATGCCTATTTACCGAGAAGGAAGTGGTTGTATCTAAGAAAGATGATGATCAAGTGATATTCAAGGGATTTAGATACAACAACCTATATCTAGTTGATTTCACCTCCGAAGATGCTAACTTGAAGACATGTCTATTCACCAAAACAACACTTGGGTGGCTATGGCATAGAAGACTTGCTCATGTTGGGATGAGCTCACTCAAGAAGCTTATGAAGAATGAATTGGTGAGAGGGTTGAAGGATGTAAAATTTGAGAAGGACAAGCTTTGTAGTGCATGTCAAGCCAGCAAACAAGTTGCAAACACTCATCCTACAAAAGCTTTCATGTCAACCACAAGAGTGCTAGAGCTCCTTCACATGGACTTATTTGGACCAACAACTTACAAGAGTTTAGGAGGAGATCTTTATTGTCTTGTGATTGTTGATGACTACTCAAGATATACATGGGTGTTCTTCCTTCATGACAAGACCGAAGTTACATCATGCTTCAAGAAGTTTGCCAAGAGAGCACAAAATAAGTTTGAAGTGAAGCTCAAGAAGATTAGAAGTGATAATGGAAAAGAGTTTGACAACACAAACATTGAAGCCTATTGTGATGAAGTTGGAATCAAGCATGAGGTCTTCACAACATATACTCCTCAACAAAATGGTGTAGTAGAGAGAAAGAACTGGACACTCATTACACTTGCAAGAACAATGCTTGATGAGTACAACACACCCAAAGCTCTATGGGTGGAAGCTATCAACACCGCATGCTATGCATCCAACCGCCTATTCCTTCAAAAGTTTCTTGGCAAGACACCTTATGAGTTGCTCAATGGGAAAAAGTCGGATGTCTCCTTCTTCTAGGTGTTTGGTTGCAAATGCTATATCTATAAGAAGCAACAATACCTAGGAAAGTTTCAAAGATGTTGTGATATTGGCTTTCTTGTTGGTTACTCATCAAAATCCAAAGCATATAGAGTATTTAATCATGTCACCGACTTGGTTGAAGAAACATATGATGTGGAATTTGATGAATCTAACAGCTCCCAAGGAGCACATGAGAATCTTGATGATGTAGGTGATGAACCATTGAGGGAGGCCATGAAGAATATTCTGGTTGGAGACATCAAGCCTCAAGATGATGAAGTTGATGTACAAGTGATTAATCCACCCTCTTTATCAAATGTGCCACAAGATGGTGATAAAGATGGGAGTGTAGAAAATGAAGATACTCTTATCTCTCATGATCAAATGGTGGCACAAGCACAAGATGTTGATGCTCCACAACCTCCCCCTCAAGTGGTTGATAGAAGAAACTCACCTCTACTACAAGCTCATCCACAAGATCTCATCATAGGGAGTCCATGAAAGGGTGTAATGACTCGATCTCAAAAACTTGCTTCATTTATTGAACATCACTCTTTTGTCTCTTGTGTTGAACCTAAGAATGTAGAAGAAGCTCTTCAAGATTTTGATTGGATAAATGCCATGCATGAAGAGTCGAACAACTTCGCCTGTATTGAAGTTTGGACTCTTGAAAAGCGACCACAAGGTGCAAGAGTCATTAGAACAAAGTGGGTGTTCCTCAACAAGCAAGATGATCAAGGCATTGTTGTGAGGAACAAGGCAAGACTAGTTGCAAAGGGGTTCTCTCAAGTTGAAGGGTTGGATTTTAGAGAGACCTTCGCACCCATTGCAAGACTTGAAGCCATTTGTATCCTCCTTGCATATGCATCGCATCTTGAAATGAAACTATATCAAATGGATGTTAAAAGTGCATTTTTAAATGGCTTCATAAATGAACTAGTCTATGTTGATCAACCTCCCAGGTTTGAAGACCCTAGATATCTTAATCATGTTTATAGGTTGTCCAAGGTGCTATATGGGCTTAAGCAAGCCCCAAGAGCATGGTATGAACACCTTCGGGATTTTCTTATTGAGAAGGGCTTCACCATTGGAAAGGTCGACACCACACTATTTGCCAAGAAGGTTGATGGAGAGATATTCATTTGTCAAGTATATGTTCATGATATCATCTTTGGATCATCAAATGAAGATTCTTGCAAAGAGTGGTGAATTGATGTCGAAGGAGTTCGAGATGTCTATGATTTGAGAGCTTACATTTTTTCTTGGTTTTCAAGTCAAGCAAATGAGAGAAGGGATTTTCATCTCTCAAGAAAAATATACCAAGGATCTTCTCAAGAGGTTCAATATGGATGAATGTAAGCCAATCAAGACACCAATGCCATCTAATGGACATCTCGACCTAGATGAGGGAGGTAAAACGGTTGATCAAACTTTCTACTGCTCTATGATTGGTAGCTTGTTATATTTAACCGCATCTAGATCCGACATCATGCTTAGTGTGTGCATGTGTGTTAGATTTCAAGCTAATCCTAAGGAAGCTCATTTGATTGCCGTTAAAAGAATCCTTAGGTACCTTAAGCACACACCAAGCATTGGCCTTTGGTATCCCAAAGGAGCTAGTTTTTAATTAGTTGGCTATTCTGATTCGGATTATGCCGGTTGCAAAGTTGATAGGAAAAGTACATCCAGAGGGTGCCATTTGCTTGGTAGATCACTTGTGTCTTGGTCCTCCAAGAAGCAAAATAGTGTGGCTTTGTCCACCGCCGAAGCGGAATACATTGCCACGGGTGCTTGTTGTGCACAAATACTATACATGAAGCAAACTTTGCTAGACTATGGTATAGTTCTCGAAAAGGTACCTCTTTTGTGTGATAATGAGAGTGCGGTAAAACTTGCTAATAATCCGGTACAACACTCTCGCACCAAGCACATAGATATCTGCCATCACTTTTTTAGAGATCCTGTTGCTAAGAATGATATATCATTAGAAGGTGTAAGGACCGAGGATCAATTGGCGGATATTTTCACTAAACCGCTAGATGAGGAGACTTTTTGTCGGTTGAGAAATGAGCTCAATGTGCTTGATTTTAGCAACTTCACTAGAAAATGAGCTTGTGTTGGCCCTTGCATTGCATTGTAACATACAACATGTTTACTTATTGGTAATGCATTTAGGGCTTGTCTAACATGGTTAAGATAACTGCTGAAAAGCGTGTGAAGAAGCTTAACCTTGGATCAAACTTAACAAGCAACTAGAATTACTTTCAAGTATTGCATTGCATATGCATGGATGTTGTTTTGTCGTTTCTCTTCAATCACCCTTTATTGCCTATTTTCTTAAAAAGAAGTATAGCCTAAGGCAAAATATTTTGAAAATTTTGAGGGTTTGAGAGAGGTTACTCACATCTATCCCAATTGGTGTTTATTTGGGTATTATTGAAGTTGGAACTTGATTGGGAACAGGAAGCGCGAAGGAAAATTAATGATCTGCTGAAAAAGAGTGACCAGACGCTGCACCGAACTTTGATGTCTAGCGTTCGATCAGTTCATAGGTGGTGAACCATTGCTGTGAAGGAGTGATCTGACGCTGAAATAGTTCTTTTCCTACGTCCGGTTAGAAGGTGATCCTACTTCCGATCAAGCGAAGGAGATAAAGATAGGATCTACTGGACTCTGGTTGCGTCCGGTCAATGGTGGTCGGACGCATCCGGTCGTGACTCGAGGGGATTTGGACCTCTCTAGAGTCGACCGGACTCTGGGTGGCAGCATCTGGTCGTTGCCACCAGAGCATCCAATTAGTAGAAAACATTTGGATCGTGGACTCTTTTCCCTTTCCTTATCCAACTCTTGGGGGGCCACCATATAACATCGTCGCGGTTTGACCTAATCCACACCCGCAACCACCCATGCCAACATCGCTGCCGCCCGCAAGCCGCCTCGCTCCCATGCTCGCGCCACCTACCCGTAGCCGTGCCTCCACACATCGAAGCATCGCGTCTTCCTCACCGCATTCACGCCGTGCCACCTGCTGCGCCACCACGCCCACACTACTCCCGTGTCGCCGCATGTTCCGATGCCCGCGCTGCTCTAGAGCTGCCTCTCGCTCCCACGCCCGTGCCGCCTACCCACGCTGATAGCCAACACCACCAGTGTCGCCGCCTGAGGCTCCATTGCCACGTCAGCATCTCCTTGACCGGAGCCCCAGCTACCATCCACCGAGCTCACAACTTTTGCTCAACCGCCACATTGCGTCGTCAGAACCCTAACCCTAGGCAATTCCTGGTGGTTCCCCGCATTTCGTTCCTTTACTCTTAGGTTCGCTGGTTCGTCAGGTAGCAAGCCCTCGATTCTAATTTTGTATCTACTGCTTGCTTCTTAGGGTTTTGTATCTCTAGATGTATATTGAAATTATTCATATATCCGATCTATTCTATCATGCGGCGAGTTGGTGTTGTTGAGGTCACTTTGGCAGTTGTCAGTTAACTCAGGGCCAAGCTCGCGAGTATGGATCGAGGCCAAGCCTCGGAAGTGACAGTTGGAAGTTGATTCTTATTAGTGGCAGTTGTTCTTTTTAGCTCCAGCAATGGCACGTGTCAAGAACACCAGAGGTGGTCTAGGTGATGAGAATCCAAGGCCTCCACCTCGCTTGCCTGCTGAGGTAAAAGGCAAGGGGACAAAGAAGACTACATCAAAGAAGAGAAAATTTGCATATGCTGATACAGCGAGAGCAGCCACAGTTGCAGCTGCCGCAGATCATGCAGAGAGAGGAGGTGCTCGGAGTGGTGTTGTCATTGCAGATCAGCTTTCACCACATAGAGGGCAGCCATTGAGCAGGTTGAGCATCATCATGGTAGTCTAGTTGGGACTGTCATGATTGAGGGACGCCGTGTTGCTATAGAGGAGAGTCAGCCTTAGGGGGAGCCACAGCAGCAGACACCACCACTAGTGCAGCTAGAGGATACTGAGCAGGTAGAGGAGATAGAGGAGACAGAGTAGGCACCTCAGCCACAGTTATGCCGCTCTAGTCGTACTCGTACCCAGGTGACACCAAGGCCAGAGACACAGAGGAAGGGTTCTCATCTGCCTCCTAGACCATAGGGTCTGCCTCTAGTGACTCATCTGGATTTGAGGGCCGCCAAGGCCAAGCAGGTTTAGTAGCTTAGGTTTGTGCAGTTCGAGGACTGGTTCCCACCTAGGAGGGATGAGCGTTCTTCAGAGGGTTTCTATACACCACTACAGGAGGACTTCTATAATGCTTATCTGAATAGTGGTGTGGCTTTTAGATCTCAGAGGGTTTGTTCCATTGAGGCCATTGTAGTAGCAGTTGGAGAGTAGATCCACCCTCACCTCTCTTACTTGTCAGGGTTGAATGATTTACTTGGGCGGACTGGCAGATATGTTCCATCATGGGTCTGTGAGTTCTATGCTTCACTTTATATTGACCCGGGCCATAGGTTCATACACTTTGCATTCAGAGGCCATGACTATAGACTGATGAGCTTTAGGGTCAGAGAGATCCACAGGTTATAGGAGTCACCCATTCGCATTCACAAGATTTGCTATGGACACACAGAGCCTCCCGGATGCCCTCACGGTGGTCTTGTGCCTCCCATAGATCTCATCCGACCTTGCTTCATAGAGCCATTCGATGAGGGGTTGAGCAGGACACCCAGATATCTTACTCCTACAACTAGACTACTTGATGCTATCATGAGGAGGACCCTACTACCGAGGATGGGATATCGTGAGGGATTGACTCACATTCAGTTGTGGCTACTGAATGCTCTGATGCAGCAAACAATGTTTGATGTATGGGATGTCATTCTTTTTGAGATGGAGGATGCACTTGCAGAGGGATTTAGAGGTCACAGGCAGCTGTCGTATGCTCACTAGATCACTTTTCTGATTCACAGGGCAGTCACGGTGAGGCCTCCTGAGATGTTGGCAGAGTATTCTGGTGCTACTATAGAGTTTCCACCTTATAGCATGACTTAGATGCTCTGTCACAGCAAGGTGAGGACACTTAGCTAGCCGAGCCATCACCTAGAGGTGCCAGAGTCTATAGCCTAGCAGGATGAGATTATTAGGGGCATTGCAGCGACAGAGGAGGAGCAGCTTGATGCTCAGTAGGAGGGTATGGTCGAGAGCGACCCTAGTGATAGTTCAGATGATGACTACATGGCTATTCCTCGTATGCCTCCTCGAGCACATGATGGTGAGGCCAATGGCTTTAGCTCAGCTCCACAAGCACCATAGACAGACCCCGCTCTTCTTGCTATACTTAAGCGGATGAGGCAGGATCAGGCTCGCTAGGCCCAGGAGACTGCAACTGCACTTGCTCAGGTTTAGGCCAGACAGGACGAGTTCCAGCGATAGCAGTAGGCTATATAGTAGCAGCAGTAGGCCATGTAGTAGCAGCAGCTCCTCATGCAGTAGCAGTTACTTGGATTCATGTAGCATGTTGTTATTGCTATTGGGGCTCCACCGCCACAGCTTACACCTTAGCTCGGCCAGCCTGCCACCACTTCACAGACTCCAGTTGTACAGCCCAGTGGGCTTTAGAGTCAGGGATAGCTAGGGACACAGTTTGCTTCACCTATAGAGTAGGTGTCCTAGTGGTTTGCTTCGCCTATGATAGCCTAGGGTCCATAGTTCACACCGCTTCATATGGGCTTCACACCGGATCAGAGTTCCTCGCTGCTTGTGACTGACACCCTAGTTTTTAGGAGCCTTGGTGCTACTTTCAATGAGTTGATAGGGCAGCCTACACTGCTAGATCTACATGTCCTTGGTCCTTCCACAGTTGCTCCTATTACTGGGACTACAGAGATGCTCCCTTCATCTGTTGCATCAACAGAGCCACCTACTTCAGTGATACCAGCAGAGTCACAGGTCGCACCAGTCCTTGATCCAACCCAGACCGCTTTAGCTTCACTTCCAGTGATAGAGGGTCATACAGCTCAGAGCTCAGGATCAGATGATGATGCTACATAGTTTCAAATTGCTCACTGCGCCTCAGCGCCCGACTCATCTACTCCAGCCCCGCCGATAGACCTTTAGGTTTTTGTGCTTGATGCCAAAGGGGGAGAGGGATCAAGTATGATAGACATAGGGGGAGTGATATATCTAGGGGGAGCTTATTTATTATATTTGGCTTTTTATGTGTGATACATTATTATGCATTCATGTTTACTTTCATGCATCAAACTATATATGTGTGATCGTGATATTTATGTGATAGTGATATTTATGTGATAGGTCACATGTGTGCTCTCTAATTTGATCTTTTTATATGTCATGTCACTTGGTTATGTTCATTTGCTTTGCTTCCATGTTTTACTCTGATGCAAATGAGCTTTATTTCTTGTACTCATGCTTATTTCATATCTATTGAGTACATCATGTTGGCTTGGGTCATATAAGCTTGCCTAACTCTTTTGTTCTTATTGTCAAAAGCTTATATGAACCAAGCATGTTGAAAACCTCATCTCTTTTACATACTCGAGGTTGTATTGTCATCAATCACCAAAAATGGGGAGATTGAAAGCATCTAGTCCCTTAGTTGGGTTTCGGTGATTAATGACAATACGAGATTACTGTGACTAACATGTGTTTTGTAGAGGCAATTATGTTAGGTCAGTGTAATGGAAATTGATTGGCCAATCATGGTTGTCATGCCCCTACGATGGAAATCGTTTTGGTTTTCAAAGGATGGACGACAAGGTTAAGGGTGGACTAGTTCTAAGTGTTGTTTGGTGTTGAAGAGACACTTAGAGTAGTTTAGGACTTTGTTTTTCCTTTGGCCATACTATTAAGGGGGGTATGAACTAGTAGCTTGACCTAGGTGAGTCTAGTGGGTTAGGTGTGGTGCACACTTGTCAAATCTAGCACTAGGTAGCTCCTAAGTAGCCCTAAGATCAATTGGAGCGAACTTCATTCACATATGATTTCGAGTTGGAAGTGAATGGAGGGTCAAATGTAGACCGGACGCTGGTTCCAGTGTGACTGGATGCTGGCTCAAAGTCTGGTTAGTTCATTTGATCAAGGTGAAGTCATCTGGTTGTGACCGGATGCTGAGAGCAAAGTGACCGAACGCTGGGTGCCAGAGTTCGGTCAACATCAGTAAGGTTCTAGAGAGCAGTTTTTGTGATCAGACGCGTCCGGTCAATGCTGATCGGACGCTGGTCAGAGTCCAGTCACAACTTAATAGTTCTATGGCGGGGAGAACTGACCGGAGCATCCGGTCAACTTGACCGGAGTCTCCGGTCACCCCATAGAGGCACATAACGGTTCGTTTTGAATGAGGGGTTATACATACTTCCTCTATTCATTCAAGGGGGTACTCTTGCCCATTTCAATAGCTAAGAAACACCCTTGAGAGTGCCAAGGAGAGCAAGAGTCTAGTGAGATGATTGAGATTTGAGAATCCAAGATAAAGCCCTCATTAGTGAAAAGAGAGTAGCAAGTGTGCATCCACCCTTCTCATTAGGCTTGTTGTGGTCAAGTGAGAGTTCTTGCTTGTTACTCTTGGTGATCGCCATCACCTAGATGGCTTGGTGGTGATTGGGAGTTTGGTGATCATCCGACAGAGCTTGTGGAGGACCCAACTCAAGTTGTGAGCGGTTGTGGGTGATTCACCGCGACGGAGTGTCGAAGAATCAACCCGTAGAGAGCACTTGATCCTTGTGCGGATCAAGGGGGAGCTACACCCTTGCACAGGTGCTCCAATGAGGACTAGTGGGGAGTGGCAACTCTCCGATACCTCGGTAAAACATCACCGTGTTCATTCTCCTCTCTTTACTTTAAGCATTTACATTTGAACAATTCAATTCTTGTCTTTACATACTTAGAATTGCCATGCTAGAGTAGGATTGGAACTTAGGGTGCTAAACTTTTGTGCGGTAGATCAATAGAATCACTTTCTAGGCACAAGGGGTGAAGTGGGCTAAGTGTAGGGTTTAATTATTGCAAAGAATTTTAGAATTAGCCCAATTCACCCCCCCCTCTTGGCCATCTTCATCCTTTTAGTGGCTGATCGACCTTCACCGCCCAATCAGGTCGAGGGGCTAGATACTACTTGCGATGCCACAGGGGCACATACAGAGCCTCTCAGGGCTTCCACAATAATTGTGGAGCCTGGTGCAACCACCGAGACTACTAATCCTACCATTAATAGAGCTGAGTCGACCCCAGGGTTTGATACTACTACTTTAGTTCAGCAGACCGGAGAGTCCACCATTCGTCCAGGTAACCACGTCACTGAGCATGATGAGACATCAGATTCAGACGATGAGATTTTAGCGTACTCACCATGCGAGATGCACTCACCAGGCGAGTTCGACCTCAACAGCACCGTCATGACTTCGGTGCCTACATCGTCTCCATCACCACATCCTTCAAATGTGTAGTCACCTTGATTCCCTGCCGAGGAAGGGACGTACAAGAGATTGGTGATAGTTCGACAGTCGAAGGGAGGGATGCGGTAGAAGGTGAGGGAACGGAGGCATCAAAATTTGGATTTAGAATCATTCTTGATGTAATAATTGAAGTCTTACTTATGACACAATGTCTATTTTATGGTTCTATAATAAGTTGTACATGTTGAACCTTTTTATCACTATGTTGCCACATAGGCATCGAAATTTGGATTTAAAATGATTCTTGATTTAATAATTGAAGTCTTGCTTAGGACACAATGTCTATTTTACGGTTCTGTACTAAGTTGTACATGTTGAAATTTTTTATCACTATGTTACCA
>NW_027097605.1:0-25145 GCF_019320115.1 Miscanthus floridulus | reverse complement strand
GTAGGGTTAGATATCAACTATTGATATTTCCCTTTCTGATGACAACGCCTGACTCGGTTGAGCGTCTTTCTTGTATATACACTTCTTTTTAAATGAAGATTCTTTATCTTTGTCGATGTATTCTTTGCATGGGTGCGGTTGAAGTTACTTGACTTGCTGAGTACCTTGTCTTGTTCCCGTCTCTGCTTCGTAAGACAACTCTGTGCGTTATTCTGACGGGGCCCCTCGATTTGTCGAGTACTTTTATTTTCTTCTTTCCTTTGTGATTCGTCGAGTTGCTTTGTCCGTGCTATGACTTGTTAGATGTAGATCTTTGTGTTAACAACCTTTCGCCTACGCTATGTAAAATGACTCGGTATAGAATGTTGCCTCGACAAACTTCGGTGTCCGAGTGCTTTCTTGAGTGGCGCTTGTGCTTTTGTGAGGAAAAAGTATTCCTATCTGGATGTAGCCCCCGAGCTTCTTGCTTTTCGGAACGAAGTGCTGGAGGATCTTTTGAAGTTAAATTTCGGTCGACTCAGCCAATTTGCTTTTTGTTAGCTTTTAGCTACCCTCATTGGCGAGTTCAAGCGTTTTTTCAGCTATTTTGCTCTTGGCCGGGATGCTCAGGCATGTTTTCAGCCATTTTGCTTTTTGTTTTGGGTGTTAGCTTTTTAGCTACCCTCATCGGCGGGCTCAAGCATTTTTTCAGCTATTTTGCTCTCGGCCGGAATGCTCAGGCATGTTTTCAGCCATTTTGCTTTTTGTTTCGGGTGTTAGCTTTTAGCTACCCTCATCGGCGGGCTCAAGCATCTTTTCAGCTATTTTGCTCTCGGCCGGAATGCTCAGGCATGTTTTCAGCCATTTTGCTTTTTGTTTCGGGTGTTAGCTTTTAGCTACCCTCATCGGCGGGCTCAAGCGTCTTTTCAGCTATTTTGCTCTCGGCCGGAATGCTCAGGCATGTTTTCAGCCATTTTGCTTTTTGTTTCGGGTGTTAGCTTTTAGCTACCCTCATCGGCGGGCTCAGCATCTTTTTAGCTATTTTGCTCTCGGCCGGAATGCTTAGGCATGTTTTCAGCCATTTTGCTTTTTCGTGAAAACAACTCGTTGGAGTTCATGACAAGACATGCTGTGGATGAATATCATCTTTATTGATCATGAGTATAAACTAATACATATGTTGTTGAAGAGTATTGTCTTTCGTTGATTGTAGGTCCCTTGTGGCTTGCATATCTATTTTTTTTTGAGTTGTTTTTACGCGTAGAATCTTCTTAGCTGGCTGATGTGCCATGTATTGCTGACTTCTTTTTCATCTTCGGTCATCAACTTGTTTGTGCCTGGTCCGGTGACTTTTGTGACAATGAACGGGCCTTCCCATGGACTGAGTAGCTTATGTCGTCCATCAGTCTTTTGTATCCTTCTTAGTACTAAGTCTCCAACTTGTAGTGATCGCGGTTGGGTACTCTTGTTGTAGTGCCGTCTTGAACCTTGTAGGTATCTGGCTG
Organism: Miscanthus floridulus; assembly: GCF_019320115.1. Classification (NCBI taxonomy): domain Eukaryota; kingdom Viridiplantae; phylum Streptophyta; class Magnoliopsida; order Poales; family Poaceae; genus Miscanthus; species Miscanthus floridulus. The sequence goes on along the minus strand of NW_027097605.1, from coordinate 23,661 downwards.
ATTGGAGGGTAGCGTTTATTCTGACTTCTTCTGAGCTATCGAGTTCTAATCTTCTTGTGTGTTCTGCTTCTCCTTCATCATATTGTTCTATTTTTGGGGAAGTCCAGATCAATTCGGCGGGTAGTACGGCCTCTGACCCGTAAACTAGGAAGAAGGGTGAGTGGCCTGTTGCTCTGCTTATTTGAGTTCGTAGCCCCCATACTACTTTCGGTAATTCTTCAATCCATTTGGACCCATAGTCCACTAGTTCTTCGTATAACCTTGGTTTTAATCCGGCTAGTATGAGTCCGTTAGCCCTTTCTACTTGTCCGTTGGCTTCTGGATGTGCAACAGACGCATAGTCTATACTGAAACCACAGTCTTGTGCCCAGCTCTTGAATTCCGTAGCCGTGAAGGGGGGGCCTAGATCTGTGATGATTCGATTGGGCATGCCGAAGCGGTGCATAATGTCTTGGATGAACTCAACTGCTTTGGTTGCGCTGTACTTCGCGAGTGGTTTGTATTCAATCCACTTGGTGAATTTGTCGATTGCTACGAAGATGTACTCGAAACCGCCTTTTGCTTTTTTCAAGGGTCCTACTTGGTCTAGCCCCCAGCAGGAAAAAGGCCAAGCGGGTGGGATGCAGATAAGATTGTGAGCTGGTATATGGGCTTGTCTTGCAAACATTTGGCAACCTTTGCATTTTCTGACAAGCTCTTTGGCGTCTTTCAAAGCGGTTGGCCAGTAGAATCTGGTGCGAAATGCTTTGCCAACCAGTGTCCTTGAGGCGGCATGATTTCCACAGCAACCTGAGTGTATTTCATTTAGGATTTCTTTGCCTTCTTCAAATGAGACACATTTTAGTAATACTCCTGATGATGCTGCTCTTCTGTAGAGTTTATTCCCTACTAAAACGTAGTTTTTGCTTCTGCGAACAACTTGTGTGGCCTATGCTTTATCTGCTGGCAGTTTATTTTCTTTGATATATTCAATGAAATCTTGGGTCCATGAAGTGTTGATTGTCAAGATCTGAACGCTTTTAGCCTGAATTTCATGTGTTGTTTCACCGGGTTGTTTGATAGAGGGAACTGATAGCTCTTCTATGAATACGCCGGGTGGAACCTTTGCTCTGTCTGATCCGAGCTTGGCAAGGACATCTGCTGCAATGTTAGAATCGCGTAGGACGTGTAAAATTTCTAATCCTTGGAAGTGTTTTTCAAGTTTCCGTATTTCAGCACAATAAGCACCCATGTTTTCTTTGGTGCAGTCCAAATCTTTGTTGACTTGGTTGATGACCACTGCTGAATCGCCGTATACGAGTAATCTTTTTATTCCGAGGGTAATCGTGACTCGTAGCCCGTGGATAAGGGCTTCGTATTCTGCTTCGTTATTTGTAGCTTGCCATAATATCTGAAGGACGTACTTGAGTTGTTTTCCTTCTGGAGAAATGAGGAGAACGCCTGCACCGGCCCCGCCTAGTTTGAGTGATCCATCAAAGTACATTTTCCAGTGGTCGAGGATTGTATCTGATAAGGGCTGTTGAATCTCTGTCCATTCGGCCACGAAATCGGCGAGGGCTTGAGATTTGATTGCTTTCCGTGGGGTGAAATTGATATCAAGAGCTCCAATTTCAACTGCCCATTTGGATATGCGCCCTGTGGCGTCTTTATTGTGTTGGATGTCTCCGAGTGGAAAATCTGTCACTGCGGTAATCTTGTGGCTTTCGAAATAGTGGCGAAGCTTCCGTGAGGTAATGAGTAGAGCGTAGAGTAGTTTTTGTACGTGTGGGTACCGGATTTTGGATTCTGACAGTACTTCGCTGATGTAGTATACTGGACGTTGCACTTTATACATGCGCCCTTGTTCTTCTCTTTCTATGACTATTGCTGTACTGATTACGGTGGGAGTTGCCGTGATATATAGCATCATATCTTCATCTTTCTTTAGAGGTGTCAGGATAGGCGATGAAGTGAGGTATTCTTTAAGTTTTTTGAAAGCTTCGTCGGCTTCTATTGTCCACTCGAACTTGTCTGTCTTCTTTAGTAGTTTAAAGAAAGGTAACCCCTTTTCGCCGAGTCTTGATATGAAATGGTTGAGGGCCGCCATGCATCCTGTTAGTTTCTGCACATCTTTGACACTCCTAGGTGGGCCCATTTCTGTTATAGCTCGAATTTGCTTGGTGCTGGCTTTGATCCCGCGCTGACTAACCAAAAATCTGAGTAGTTGTCCTGAGGGAACTCCAAATACACATTTATTTGGGTTCAATTTCCATCTCCATTTCTTCAAGTTTTTGAAGGTTTGCTTTAAATCTTCAATTAGAGTGTCTGGGTTCTTTGTTTTCACCACCACATCGTCCACGTATGCTTCCACATTTTCACCTATTTGATTCCCAAGGCAAGTCTGGATAGCTCTTTGGTACGTGGCGCCGGCGTTCTTTAGTCCAAACGACATGGTCTTGTAGCAGTAGGCGCCAAGCGGGGTGATGAAAGATGTCTTGCTCTGGTCTTCTTCTTTTAGTGCGATCTGGTGATACCCTGAATAGCAATCGAGAAAAGATAATAACGCAGATCCTGCTGTTGAGTCAACTATCTGGTTAATGCGTGGTAGCCCGAACGGATCTTTTGGGCAATGTTTGTTGAGATCTGTGTAATCGACGCACATACGCCACTCGTCTGTGTTTTTCTTCTGTACAAGGACCGGGTTGGCTAGCCAATCTGGATGAAGGATTTCCTTGATGAATCCGGCTGCCATCAGTTTTGTTATTTCCTTTTTAATTGCTGCCTTCTTGTCGGGTGAGAATCGTCGTAACCGTTGTTTTACAGGTTTGGAGCCTTCGTTAACATCAATTCTGTGCTCAGCCAACTCCCTTGGGACTCCTGGCATGTCGGCTGGCTTCCAGGCGAAGATATCTTTGTTGTCCCGAAGAAAGTTGGTGAGCGTGAGTTCCTATTTTGCCGAGAGGTGAGCACTGATAGTTGCTGTCTTGGAGGTGTCGCCTGTGCCTAAGTCGATTTGCTTGACGTCGGCTTCTTTTGGTGGTGCGATGATACTGGGTTTTTTAGCCGGTATTTCTAATTCTTCTTGGCTTGTTTCTACAGCGATTGCGGCTATTTCTTTTCTTCCATTGTTAGCTTGTGCTTTAGCTGCAATTTGGATCGCCTGAACGTCGCAGTCAAAAGCACGCTTTAAATCGCTTCGAAGAGAAAGGATACCATGGGGTCCTGGCATCTTAAGCAGTAAGTACGGATAATGTGGTATTGCCATGAATTTGGCCAGTGCTGGACGTCCTAGGATTGCATGATATGATGAATCGAAGTCGGCGACTTCGAATTTGATAAACTCTGTTCGGTAGTTTGAAGGAGTTCCAAAGGTAACAGGTAAAGTAATTTGTCCGAGTGGCATGGCTGCTTTGCCGGGTACTATTCCGTAAAAAGGTGTGCTTGTTGGTGTAATCATCCCGGTGAGTTGTAGTCCCATTTTCCTTAGAGTTTCTGAAAAGATGATGTTAAGCCCAGCTCCTCCATCGATTAGTACTTTGGTGACGGTCATACCAGCTATAGTCGGATCCAGAACCAATGGATAATGGCCTGCGTTTCCCACGCTAGTCCATTGCTCTTCTCTAGTGAATTGGATAGGATACTGTGACCAATTGAGGTATCTTGGTGTAGCCGGTTATGCGGTCATAATGGTCCGCAGTGCTAGTTTTTCTTGATGTTTGCTTCTGCAATCCGGAGCCCCTGAGAAAATCACTGCTACCGTTCCCCTAGGTTTTTGGAATCCTTTGTCCTCGTGGTTGTCTTCTTCTCTTTTCTGATTGTCCTCTTTAGTGTCTTCCTTACTATCTTTTCTTGTGTATCGATCTTTGAAAGTATAGCAATTTCCGATGGTGTGCCTCCCACTAGGGTGTAATGGGCAACGTATGTTTTCAATGTCATCATATCTTCTGGGTTTGGTAAACTTCTTTGATTTCGGCGACTTTGCATCCGAGAACTCGATGGACCTCGACAACATAATCTTCCCGACGGGATCAACTTTCATCTTCGGCTCGTGGATCTGCGAGGCGGACAACAACGGCAAGCTTCAGGGCCATCTCCTCAAAGATCCAAATCATCATAAAGAATTTCATATTTCACCAACTACAACGGATCAGCTCACCAGAAGATTCGCACAGCTCACAGTATCCGATTCAAATCAGATCTCACGGCCACTCATATCCGATTCGAATTCAAACATCAAGGCGAAGTTTTATCCGAGTGCTTTCAAAAAACCGAGTTCTTTTTTGGCAAGATTCCAGAGCACAACCCAAAACAACTCGGATTACCCTCAGAGTTCTTCCAAGAAATTGAGTTCTTTTCCATTTGGGCTCGACAACATGGCAAAATCCTATCAGGGACAGTTCGAAAGATCTTTCAATCCAAGATGCGGGATACCACTGACAGGAGCTCAGGAGGGTCTCGTGCTAACAATAACATCCCAAGACTGCATCATCCACTGGCCAGGTTCTGTTCCTGAGGATAGCGGTACCCAACTAGTCGGCACGACGACGACAGCAATTCTACCCTACCAAGAAGGAGACTCGATCTACGACACCGAGGCATCCACTAAAGTTATTAGCAACTCCGACAGCATCAAAACTAACGCCAATAACAGAATGACTCATGCGCGAGAAGTGCTCATGGTTCGACGACCGCAGTCACCATTAAATCCCCCAGAAGTACCTGATGTCAGATCATCAGATGAATCAGAATCCAACATATCACCTTTTGCCCAAGGCTACGACGGAGAAACAGATAGTCAGAAACAAGCTAGAGAAAGAAAAAACAAGTTGAAGCAAGGGCGTCAACACCGTGCTAGGCAGCGCAGGGAAGCTTGGATCAGATACGAGTCAGAATTGGTAGAGTACGACAAAAGAAAATCGCAACGAGAACTCGAGGGGAGACGCACGGCGGATACACCTTACGATAAGATTCGAGAAGCATTAGAAGAACTCGGAAAAAACTTCACATCCCAGTGAGAAGTATGAACAGCTCCAGGACTTGCTCTGACCGACGATCCCGAAAACGCATGAAGAGAGAGCTCGATCAAGACTACCCGCCAGATCAACAACCCACAGGCAAGAAGATCAAAATCAAAGGAAATCCGCTTTCGAAAGACTTGGGCCGGGTGGAAGCCATGACGAAGGAAGTAGGAAGGAACATAATCAAGGCCACCGATTTGAACAACCAAAGAAGACTAGGAGTAGGGTACCTACCCAGACAATCTCGCAAGATTATTCCTGTCAGAATGACAGTTGGCCAGAAGAAGGTGCCGAATCCGAATTCAAAGAAACCAAGACGCACGACAGATTCCCCTGTTTCGCGAACAGGCTTGCATTGGTACAATTACCTCACAAATTCAAACCGTCTAACCACTCCAAGTATGATGGCAAAACTGAACCAAGGCAATGGCTCAGAATATATTCACAATCAATTGAACTAGCCAGAGGAGACGATGATATCAAAACCCTGTTCTTTCCCATGGCACTGGAAGCCATGCCTCTCCAATGGTTCGACAAACTGAACCCAGGATCTATCAGAAATTGGGAGGATTTGCAAAGAGCTTTTTGTGAGAATTTTGCAGGAATCATTACACATCCAATCACCCATGCAGAATTAAAAGGACTCAAGCAAAAGGGAGGTGAAAGTCTCAGAAATTACTATCGGCGATTCGGCGAACTACGAGCTCAAGTGCATGACATAACCGAACGAGAAGTAATTGAAGCTTTCTCTCACGGAATCATGGCTAGGTGGCAATTTCAAGACTTCTGCAAAGAAAATCCGAGAAACAATGAAGAATTCAGACGAACAGTAGAAAAGATGATTACTGCAGAAGAAAAAACATGAGAAAGGTTCCCGGACAGAAACAACCAGGACAACTCGGACAAGCAAAATCATCGAAACAGCAGACATCAAGAAAGAAAATGTAGACCAGACAATACTGTGGCAATGGCCGACAAATCAAAGAAGTTTACCAAACCCAGAAGATATGATGACATTGAAAACATACGTTGCCCATTACACCCTAGTGGGAGGCACACCATCGGAAATTGCTATACTTTCAAAGATCGATACACAAGAAAAGATAGTAAGGAAGACACTAAAGAGGACAATCAGAAAAGAGAAGAAGACAACCACGAGGACAAAGGATTCCAAAAACCTAGGGGAACGGTAGCAGTGATTTTCTCAGGGGCTCCGGATTGTAGAAGCAAACATCAAGAAAAACTAGCACTGCGGACCATTATGACCGCAGAACCGGCTACACCAAGATACCTCAATTGGTCACAGTATCCTATCCAATTCACCAGAGAAGAGCAATGGACTAGCGTGGGAAACGCAGGCCATTATCCATTGGTTCTGGATCCGACTATAGCTGGTATGACCGTCACCAAAGTACTAATCGATGGAGGAGCTGGGCTTAACATCATCTTTTCAGAAACTCTAAGGAAAATGGGACTACAACTCACCGGGATGATTACACCAACAAGCACACCTTTTTACGGAATAGTACCCGGCAAAGCAGCCATGCCACTCGGACAAATTACTTTACCTGTTACCTTTGGAACTCCTTCAAACTACCGAACAGAGTTTATCAAATTCGAAGTCACCGACTTCGATTCATCATATCATGCAATCCTAGGACGTCCAGCACTGGCCAAATTCATGGCAATACCACATTATCCGTACTTACTGCTTAAGATGCCAGGACCCCACGGTATCCTTTCTTTTCGAAGCGATTTAAAGCGCGCTTTTGACTGCGACGTTCAGGCGATCCAAATTGCAGCTAAAGCACAAGCTGACAATGGAAGAAAAGAAATAGCCGCAATCGCTGCAGAAACAAGCCAAGAAGAATTAGAAATACTGGCTAAAAAACCCAGTATCATCGCACCACCAAAAGAAGCCGACGTCAAGCAAATCGACTTAGGCACAGGCGACACCTCCAAGACAGCAACTATCAGTGCTCACCTCTCGGCAAAATAGGAACTCGCGCTCACCAACTTTCTTCGGGACAACAAAGATATCTTCGCCTGGAAGCCAGCCGACATGCCAGGAGTCCCAAGGGAGTTGGCTGAGCACAGAATTGATGTTAACGAAGGCTCCAAACCTGTAAAACAACGGTTATGACGATTCTCACCCGACAAGAAGGCAGCAATTAAAAAGGAAATAACAAAACTGATGGCAGCCGGATTCATCAAGGAAATCCTTCATCCAGATTGGCTAGCCAACCCGGTCCTTGTACAGAAGAAAAACACGGACGAGTGGCGTATGTGCGTCTATTACACAGATCTCAACAAACATTGCCCAAAAGATCCGTTCGGGCTACCACGCATTGACCAGATAGTTGACTCAACAGCAGGATCTACGTTATTATCTTTTCTCGATTGCTATTCAGGGTATCACCAGATCGCACTAAAAGAAGAAGACCAGAGCAAGACATCTTTCATCACCCCGTTTGGCGCCTACTGCTACAAGACCATGTCGTTTGGACTAAAGAACACCGGCGCCACGTACCAAAGAGCTATCCAGACTTGCCTTGGGAATCAAATAGGTGAAAATGTGGAAGCATACGTGGACGATGTGGTGGTGAAAACAAAGAACCCAGACACTCTAATTGAAGATTTAAAGCAAACCTTCGAAAACTTGAAGAAATGGAGATGGAAATTGAACCCAAATAAATGTGTATTTGGAGTTCCCTCAGGACAACTACTCGGATTTTTGGTTAGTCAGCGCGGGATCAAAGCCAGCACCAAGCAAATTCGAGCTATAACAGAAATGGGCCCACCTAGGAGTGTCAAAGATGTGCAGAAACTAACAGGATGCATGGCGGCCCTCAACCGTTTCATATCAAGACTCGGCGAAAAGGGGTTACCTTTCTTTAAACTACTAAAGAAGACAGACAAGTTCGAGTGGACAATAGAAGCCGACGAAGCTTTCAAAAAACTTAAAGAATACCTCACTTCATCGCCTATCCTGACACCTCCAAAGAAAGATGAAGATATGATGCTATATATCGCGGCAACTCCCACCGTAATCAGTATAGCAATAGTCATAGAAAGAGAAGAACAAGGGCGCGTGTATAAAGTGCAACGTCCAGTATACTACATTAGCGAAGTACTGTCAGAATCCAAAATCCGGTACCCACACGTACAAAAACTACTCTATGCTCTACTCATTACCTCACGGAAGCTTCGCCACTATTTCGAAAGCCACAAGATTACCGTAGTGACAGATTTTCCACTCGGAGACATCCAACACAATAAAGACGCCACAGGGCGCATATCCAAATGGGCAGTTGAAATTGGAGCTCTTGATATCAATTTCACCCCACGGAAAGCAATCAAATCTCAAGCCCTTGCCGATTTCGTGGCCGAATGGACAGAGATTCAACAGCCCTTATCAGATACAATCCTCGACCACTGGAAAATGTACTTTGATGGATCACTCAAACTAGGCGGGGCTGGTGCAGGCGTTCTCCTCATTTCTCCAGAAGGAAAACAACTCAAGTACGTCCTTCAGATATTATGGCAAGCTACAAATAACAAAGCAGAATATGAAGTCCTCATCCACGGGCTACGAGTCGCGATTACCCTCGGAATAAAAAGATTACTCGTATACGGTGATTCAGCAGTGGTCATCAACCAAGTCAACAAAGATTGGGACTGCACCAAAGAAAACATGGGTGCTTATTGTGCTGAAATACTGAAACTTGAAAAACACTTCCAAGGATTAGAAATTTTACACGTCCTACGCGATTCTAACATTGCAGCAGATGTCCTTGCCAAGCTCGGATCAGACAGAGCAAAGGTTCCACCCGGCGTATTCATAGAAGAGCTATCAGTTCCCTCTATCAAACAACCCGGTGAAACAACACATGAAATTCAGGCTAAAAGCGTTCAGATCTTGACAATCAACACTTCATGGACCCAAGATTTCATTGAATATATCAAAGAAAATAAACTGCCAGCAGATAAAGCAGGGGCCACACAAGTTGTTCGCAGAAGCAAAAACTACGTTTTAGTAGGGAATAAACTCTACAGAAGAGCAGCATCATCAGGAGTATTACTAAAATGTGTCTCATTTGAAGAAGGCAAAGAAATCCTAAATGAAATACACTCAGGTTGCTGTGGAAATCATGCCGCCTCAAGGACACTGGTTGGCAAAGCATTTCGCACCGGATTCTACTGGCCAACCGCTTTGAAAGACGCCGAAGAGCTTGTCAGAAAATGCAAAGGTTGCCAAATGTTTGCAAGACAAGCCCATATACCAGCTCACAATCTTATCTGCATCCCACCCGCTTGGCCTTTTTCCTGCTGGGGGCTAGACCAAGTAGGACCCATGAAAAAAGCAAAAGGCAGTTTCGAGTACATCTTCGTAGCAATCGACAAATTCACCAAGTGGATTGAATACAAACCACTCGCGAAGTACAGCGCAACCAAAGCAGTTGAGTTCATCCAAGACATTATGCACCGCTTCAGCATGCCCAATCGAATCATCATAGATCTAGGCTCCCCTTCATGGCTACGGAATTCAAGAGCTAGGCAAAAGACTGTGGTTTCAGTATAGACTATGCGTCCGTTGCACATCCAGAAGCCAACGGACAAGTAGAAAGGGCTAACGGACTCATACTAGCCGGATTAAAACCAAGGTTATACGAAGAACTAGTGGACTATGGGTCCAAATGGATTGAAGAATTACCGAAAGTAGTATGGGGGCTACGAACTCAAATAAGCAGAGCAACATGCCACTCACCCTTCTTCCTAGTTTACGGGTCAGAGGCCGTACTACCCGCCGACTTAATCTGGACTTCTCCAAAAATAGAACAATATGATGAAGGAGAAGCAGAACACACAAGAAGATTAGAACTCGACAGCTCAGAAGAAGTCAGAATAAACGCTACCCTCCAATCAGCCAGATACCTACAAGGTTTAAGACGGTACTACAACAAGAGTACCCAACCGCGATCACTACAAGTTGGAGACTTAGTACTAAGAAGGATACAAAAGACTGATGGACGACATAAGCTACTCAGTCCATGGGAAGGCCCGTTCATTGTCACAAAAGTCACCGGACCAGGCACATACAAGTTGATGACCGAAGATGAAAAAGAAGTCAGCAATACATGGCACATCAGCCAGCTAAGAAGATTCTACGCGTAAAAACAACTCAAGAAAAAACAGATATGCAAGCCACAAGGGACCTACAATCAATGAAAGACAGTACTCTTCAACAACAGATGTATTAGTTTATACTCATGATCAATAAAGATGATATTCATCCACAGCATGTCTTGTCACGAACTCCAATGAGTTGTTTTCACGAAAAAGCAAAATGGCTGAAAACATGCCTGAGCATTCCGGCCGAGAGCAAAATAGCTGAAAAGATGCTTGAGCCCGCCGATGAGGGTAGCTAAAAGCTAACACCCGAAACAAAAAGCAAAATGGCTGAAAACATGCCTGAGCATTCCGGCCGAGAGCAAAATAGCTGAAAAGACGCTTGAGCCCGCCGATGAGGGTAGCTAAAAGCTAACACCCTAAACAAAAAGCAAAATGGCTAAAAACATGCCTGAGCATTCCGGCCGAGAGCAAAATAGCTGAAAAGATGCTTGAGCCCGCCGATGAGGGTAGCTAAAAGCTAACACCCAAAACAAAAAGTAAAATGGCTGAAAACATGCCTGAGCATTCTGGCCGAGAGCAAAATAGCTGAAAAGACGCTTGAGCCCGCCGATGAGGGTAGCTAAAAGCTAACACCCGAAACAAAAAGCAAAATGGCTGAAAACATGCCTGAGCATTCCGGCCGAGAGCAAAATAGCTAAAAAGATGCTTGAGCCCGCCGATGAGGGTAGCTAAAAGCTAACACCCGAAACAAAAAGCAAAATGGCTGAAAACATGCCTGAGCATTCCGGCCGAGAGCAAAATAGCTGAAAAAACGCTTGAGCCCGCCGATGAGGGTAGCTAAAAAGCTAACACCCGAAACAAAAAAGCAAAATGGCTGAAAACATGCCTGAGCATCCCGGCCAAGAGCAAAATAGCTGAAAAAACGCTTGAACTCGCCAATGAGGGTAGCTAAAAGCTAACAAAAAGCAAATTGGCTGAGTCGACCGAAATTTAACTTCAAAAGATCCTCCAGCACTTCGTTCCGAAAAGCAAGAGGCTCGGGGGCTACATCCAGATAGGAATACTTTTTCCTCACAAAAGCACAAGCGCCACTCAAGAAAGCACTCGGACACCGAAGTTTGTCGAGGCAACATTCTATACCGAGTCGTTTTACATAGCGCAGGCGAAAGGTTGTTAACACAAAGATCTACATCTAACAAGTCATAGCACGGACAAAGCACTCGACGAATCACAAAGGAAAGAAGAAAATAAAAGTACTCGACAAATCGAGGGGCCTCGTTAGAATAACGCACAGAGTTGTCTTACGAAGCAGAGACGGGAACAAGACAAGGTACTCAGCAAGTCAAGTAACTTCAACCGCACCCATGCAAAGAATACATCGACAAAGATAAAGAATCTTCATTTAAAAAGAAGTGTAATATTACAAGAGGACGCTCAACCGAGTCAGGCGTTGTCATCAGAAAGGGAAATATCAATATTTAGACTATCTACAACCCTAGTGGCTAGATCTTCAACCTCGGGTTCCATCCTTTCAACGGCGTCAAGATATTCTTGGCTTTCAGCTTCTTCTGCTATTTTGGAGAGAGGCGCTTCTGGAGCAAGGACCCGGACCTGGGCCAGCACATTCTTGGTACATACTTGGGCACACCTCTTCGCAAACTCTTGGAAACGAGTCGGAATCCAGGGAATGAACTGCGCCCAAGATTGCCCGTCATCCGCTGGAGTCCGAAGGACATCGGCCACCGAGCGAAAAGATTTCCACAAGGCATTCCAATTCTCGATAGCCGTCGCCAGCTTCCTGGACAAGCCTTCAATGGTTTTTTGGGCCTGCACAAGATCTCTGTCAGCTCCACGCCTAATCAGCCTAGCACGGGCGAGTTCTTCCTCAGCATGAGTATTTACCTCCTCAGCTCTATTATGACTAGAACGGACAAGGGCCTTCATTTCATCAATACTCTCCGAGAGCTTTTGTTTCTCAACTCGGAGAGCTAGACAGAACACCAAAGAACAAGTCAGCGGAAAAAGAAGTCAAAATACAAGAAGAAACAGGCAGAACCCGCGGCACCTTTGCATTCATTCTTCGCAGACTCCACCGCAGCATCTCTCTGTTTCTCCGTCTCCACTACCCGGGCGCGAAGGGCTTTCTCCTCCTTTTGGTGCAATTGACGCTCCGTCTCCAACTCAACCCGGAGAAGGTCAAGATCGGCTTTCAGAGCGTCCACCTCCGAAGACAACTTCCTCTCATTTTCAGATGAGAAAAAGAAGCCAGAATGATCACGAGAAAAAGACTGAGCAGAAAGAGGCAAAGAGAAACAAGGCGTAAGGATAGAAGAAAAACAAGCATGCAAAAGAGAAGTGGCAGTAAAACTTACTTGGAGCTTTTCACCAAAAGAAGTCACGAGGGTCGACAAGCTCCCCCAGGCTGCGGTCAGCTCCAATAACCGATGAGTGGCATCGAACTGTTGCACCACGTCATCGGACAGGGAGGGGCCGCCGGAGGCAAAAGAAGGGGAAAGAGAAGCCGGCTGGGGCGAAGCAGGAGCGACCAGAGCAACCTCCAGGGAAGCCGGAGCCAAACCCCTAGAAGAACCCGGCGCGACGGCCACAGTTACCTCCGGAGCGACCAAGTCCGTGACTCCGCCAGGTAGCTCTGAAGCCCCCGCCGTGACTTCATCAACAGAATGTTGTGAGTCTCGAGGCTCAGAACTCGTTGGCACGGCGGGAGGCAGAGAAGAAGTCGATGAAGAAATTAGAGAAGACGAAACACTGAAAAGTGATAAAAGGAAGCACCAATAAGAACCAGAGGAAGGAAGATAAAAGCCAAAAAGATGAAGCAAGAATCTACTCACCCGACTACTTTTTTCTTTGCGAAGCCAAGAGAAGGCCTCGCAGGGGGAACCACGATGGCGAAGACGTCCCCACCACCCAGCGACGGGAGCGGGACAGCCAACAACGGAGCCGTGGAAGAAGCCGGAGCTGGAGCCGTGGAAGAACTCTGCACCGGAGGAGCAGTACAGCTCGGGGCAGAGGCAACCAAAGAACTTGACCCCGGAGCTTCGGAAGAAGTCGGCGCGAGAGCCTCGGAAGAACTCACACCCGACCTCCGATTACTTCAAAAAAGTTCAAGACTAAAATTAAAAACAAAGAGGAAAAATTCAATGCGACAAGAATATGAAAAACAACTCACCGCCGCATGATGAGGGGAACTTCATCATCCTCTTCTTCCTCAGCCAGCGAAACCAGAGCACCTGCTGAAAAAGAGATGAAAAGTACTCGGTTCAAGAGAGAAACATGAAAATAAAAGAACAAAGAGTACTAAATGTGCTCACCTAAGAGCATGCTAGCAACAACTGGAGTACCTGAGGGAGTACTTGGTTTGCGAGGCTTCTTGGAGACAGGCAAGCCAGATGAAGACCCGTCCATTCGCCCCCTCTTCGGGACACTGCGAGGACCGCGAGGGACTAGACGAGGAACATACTCTTCATATACATCATCAAATCTGAAAGAAACCCTAGGAAGGGCTGTAAAAGTTTGAGACTTACTAATTGCAGAAGTACCGGCTAGACGATCCCCAGTCTCCGCCACAGCAGGGAGAACATCAAGGGGGATCGGATCAACAAAGTTCCGCCCAAGCTCCTGCGAAAAAAGACAAAACACCAAGACAAGGAAAAGCTAAGCAAGAACGGACGCAGCAAGAGTACATAAAGAACTCAAATAAAAAAAAGGAGGATAGACAACTCACAGCTGGGGGCGGGTTGTTGGCCGAGTACTCAGGGATGGCAGGAGGAATGACGCTCACTCCTTTCAGCATCTTCTGGAGACGCTCGAGTACCTCCTCACCGGTCAGCTCAAGAGCTGGGACCATGCGTGAAGGATCCTCGGCCCTAGAATACTCAAAGCCGAGATGTTCACGCTCTTTCAAGGGCTGAACCCGGCGATGAAGAAAACTTGAGACAATACCAAAGCCAGTCAATCCCTGCTGTTTCAGCGTGCTAATCCTATCAAGGAGTGGCTGGATCGCTTGAATCTCAGCAGGAGACTCAAGCTTCTTGTCCCACCGGTCATTTGCCACAGGACCGGATCCGGAGTGAACAACAAGAGAAGGGATCAAATTGGCAGCGTAAAACCACTCGGCGCGCCAATCCTTGACAGAATCGACCAGGTCATAATCAAAAAACTTGATTTTGAGACCCTGGCGAAACTGAATCCCGCAACCGCCGAGGGCACTGGTTTCCTCGTGGCGGGGTTGAGGTTTCAGGCGAAAGAAAAAAACGAAAAAGAGATAGAGAAGGAGGGATCCCAAGGAAGGCTTCGCAAAGGTGAACAAAAACAGAAAGATGGAGAACGGCATTGGGGGTTAGATGGTTCAAACTAACCCCGAAATACCCAAGAAACTGATGAAGGAAGACGGAAGCAGGAAGACAAAGACCAGCGCGGACAAAAGAAACAAAAAGGACAATCTCACCAGGACCCGGGGCCGGAACCCGATGCTCGCCCAGAACTCTCCATTCAGCGATGACTTTGCTTTGGATCAAGCCATCACTAACAAGCTCGCGCAGCTGGTCTTCGCTGGTTGATGGAGCCGGCCAAACCTTCTGAGCTGCCCTCATGGCCACGAACTCCTGGTTTTCAATCAAAGACAGCGATGACTCCTCGTCCACGAAGGTCGCCTGAGATTTGCTTGCGGTCTTCTTCTTTCCCATGAACTGGCGGAAGCAACAAAGGCGCTAAGGAGGATGAAGCTAGAATGATGGTGCTCAGGCGATAACGACAATGACGGTGGCGGTTTTCTGAGAACTAGGGTTTAAAGGCAAGAGCTGGGTGACAAGGGAAAGGAAGATAAAAGGTCTTTAAATAGATTTCTCAGTGATACAAACGGCCCATAAGGCCCGTTAAAGCACAGCGTGGGAACGCAACGGTCCATTTACCGACGCAGCTAAAATGACGGAGGGCACGAATCCACACAACGGTACAAACCAACGGGCAGATTTTAGACTTATCCACGCAGCACCACAACAGGGTTATCAGATAGCCACAAGAACAACTCGTTGAACCAAGAAGAAAAAAAGGGCTACCTCACGAGGAACAAAAGAACCCGGTTATGTAAGAAAGAACTCGGTAGTCTCATGAACGACAGGGATCACAACAGAAAAGTCAAAGACAACTCAGAAGACAAGATTCGTTACATTACAAGTGACTTCAAAAATAGAAGATTACAAATCATACAAGACCCAACGAACTCGGCACCACGAAAAGCAAAGTAGCAAAGAGGAACACGGACACGACTAGGCTCTGGAACGACTACGTGTCCCAAATTGCTACTCGAAAGGACAGACCGCCATCAGCTACACTGTTTTCTTCAAAGGACGAACGTAGTGCATCCAAGGCGGAAATCGGCAGCATGGCAGGGCAACATGGAGCAGAGAAGGCCGGCGGGCATCTGTCTACCCAAGACCGATGTGATGCTGGATATGGTGTTGATCTGCACCGGACGGTCTCAAGACAGGCGATGAGGATCAACCCAGAACTGCCGGATGAAGGAACGAAGCCCACATCACAAGACTTCCTCCAACTACCACCACGTACATCCTGGCATAATGCTGTCGCGGGATTAGCCTACCTCTAATCCCTATCACAAGACTTCCTCCAGCTACGGCAAGACACACAGAAACTACAAAACATGCCCGGGGGCTGCTCTACTTCACAAACTACCATGTTCATGACCACCAAGGCTTCAACAGAGTATCCAATGAATGACAACAAGCACTCTGAGACAGTATTTATAGACCAAAGGATCGGCGCACATGGACTAGGAGTACCAACGAAATAAGCCTAACAAAGGACACAGTGAAAAGACAGGACACAATAATGGACGACTCAGGCGAGAAGAGGCAGTACTCGAAGACGGGCATATTCGGAAGAATATACCAGCACAGTACAACCCGTGAACAAAAGGCATTTACACTCAACCACCACCATACAACTACATCTGACAACAGCAGACTATCAAAGAATACGCCAAGACCTCGCATCCGAGTTCTTCACGAACAAAACAACACGGATATACGCTCGGGGCCTCGACCAACATCATAGCTTAATCAACACTAAGCTAGGGAGCTTGGCCTTTCATTTCGACTACCCCCCGGAAGCTCGGAACCAAAGACAAAGGACCAAGAATACAAGAAGCTCAAGACTACAATGACGACAACACATCAAGACTCTTCATCCGACTTCTTTTCTAAAAGAGAAGAACTCGGAGAAAGCAGGATACATAGCCATAGAATTTTTAGAAGACAAGAATCAAGACCCTCCAACTTTTTGTTCCAAATAGCAAGAGGCTCGGGGGCTACACTCAGTGAGTGCACTTTTTCTTCGAAAAAGCGCACGTCACCAAAAGACTTCCTCAACGCAGATCACTTCAAGACACTACGACAAAAAGAACCCAGAACAAGCCATATTCGAGTTCTTTTTTCATAAAACTTCAACGAACAATCAGAGCAACTTCAAGACAAGATCCTCCAGCTCCTTGTTCCAAATAGCGAGAGGCTCGGGGGCTACAACCAGGTGGATGTACTTTTTCTTCAAAAAGCACTCACCACTCAAAGATCCCAAGAAGCGCTACAAGGATTCACTCCAGAAAGTACTCGGATGACATTTTGTTCCTACTCAACAAGACTTGAAGAAGCAAAGCGAGACTTTTGGAGCTCAACCATGAAGTGCTCGGGGGCTTGTCGATGCGGGACCCACAGGATACCCCGCAAGGGAGAGAGAATATCTAGTCCAACCAGGACTCTCCCCATGTAATCTTAGTAGTATAGCTATTAAGTAATCCTACTAGGAAATCTCATTGTAAACGGACTAGGACTCTGGCCTCCTGACTATATAAAGGAGGGCAGGACTCCTAGGACAGGACACACGACCATTGTACAACACAACACTTGATAATCAATCCAACACAAAGGGCTAACGCCGACTGGACGTAAGGTTATTACTCGATCTACGATCGAGGGCCTGAACCAGGATAAATCGACTGTGTCTTGCGTTAACCATCGAGTTCGGCATACGCCAAAGCCCGAACATACTGCCCCGGGTACCCCCATGGCAGGCTATCAGTGGTAAAACATCGACACACGCTAAGCATAATATTGGGCCTAGATGCACAAAGGTAAAGGAGTGATCCAATCATGGAGCGATATACCTTTTGATCGACGTCCTTTCCTCCTTGATCAAGATCAAGATGTCCATTGGTTGGCATGGGTGTCTTGATGGGCTTGGCCTTGTCCAAGTTAAACTTGTTCAACATGTCATTGGTGTACTTGGTTTGACTTATGAACGTGCCATCCTTGAGTTGCTTGATTTGAAATCCAAGAAAGAACTTCAACTCTCCCATCATGGACATCTCGAACCTATTTGTCATAATCCTACTAAATTCCTCACAAAAAGCCACATTAGTACTACCAAATATTATGTCATCAATATATATTTGGCAAACAAAGATATCATTATTGACTTTGCGAGTAAACAAAGTAGCATCGGCCTTTCCTATCTCAAAACCTTGTTTGAGTAGGAAATCCTTTAAACAATCATACCAAGCTCTAGGGGCTTGTTTGAGCCCATAGAGCGCCTTGTCAAGCTTGTAGACGTGGTTTGGATACTTGGGGTCTTCAAAGCCCGGTGGTTGCTCTACATATACCAACTCAGATAGGGGGCCATTGAGAAATGCACTCTCCACGTCCATTTGATATAACTTGAAATCATGATGAGCGGCATAGGCAAGTAGAATGCGAATTGATTCTAGCCTAGCCATCGGTGCATAGGTCTCCCCAAAATCCAAGCCTTCAATTTGAGTGAATCCTTGAGCCACCAACCTTGCCTTGTTCCTTGTTACCACACCATGCTCATCTTGCTTGTTGCGGAAAACCCACTTGGTTCCAATCACATTTTGCTTGGGTCTTTCCACTAAGGACCAGACTTCATTCCGAGTGAAGTTATTCAACTCCTCTTGCATGGCTATCATCCAATCCAGATCATCAAGTGCCTCTTCCACCCTACGAGGTTCCAAAGGAGAAACAAACGAGTAATATTCCCAAAAACTTGCTAAACGGGAACGTGTAGTTACCCCTCGTCGAATGCTCCCCAATATGTTATCAATGGGATGATCCCGTTGAATGGATTGATGCACTCTAGGATGCGGCACTTGAGTTGATCTTTGGATAGGGCCATCATCATCATCATGGTCATGGTCGATTGGAAGATCACAATCATGAGCTTGTGGAGGGTTGACCTCACTACTTTCTTCATTGTTGAGTTGTGGTTGAGCTCGCTCATTGTTGACACTATCTTCATGAGAATGACCTTGTGCTTCTTTTGATCTCCCATCTTGACTATCTCTTGTTGCGGAAGCTTCACCATGTTCATTTGATGAAACATGATGAATGGTTGGATCAAGATCATCATGCACAACATGGTCTTCATCTTCGTCTTCAACGGGCTTTACTTCACCAATAGCAAGCTTCTTGATTGCTTCATGTGGGGCTTCCTCATTACCTACATTCTCAACATTGACTTGCTCTTTTTGAGAGCCGTCGGTTTCATCAAAAGTCACGTCTACCGCGATTTCAATCAAACCGGTGGTTTTATTGAAAACACGATATCCATGTTCGTTAGTACCATAACCAAGCATGAAACCTTCATCAACCTTTGGTGCAAACTTAGAACTTTTGGATTTCTTGTTAAGTATGAAACACTTGGATCCAAAAACTATAAATTAGTGCACCTTAGGCTTTTTACCGGTTAGAAGTTCGTAGGCGGTCTTTTCTCTTTTCTTGTGAAGATATAAGCAGTTGATGGCATGACATGCCGTGTTGACCGCTTCCGCCCAATAGTTGGTTGGAGTCTTGTACTCATCCAACATTGCTCTTGCGGCTTCTATGAGCATTCGGTTCTTCCTCTCCACAACACCATTTTGTTGTGGAGTGTATGGAACCGAAAACTCATGCTTGATTCCTTCTTCATCAAGAAACTCTTCAATGTTGGTGTTCTTGAACTCCGTCCCGTTGTCACTTCTAACTCTCTTGATTTTGACATCAAACTCATTTTGGGCTCTTTTTGCAAACTTCTTGAAGATTCCTTGGACTTCACTCTTTTCACGCAAAAAGAATACCCAAGTGAAACGAGAATAATCATCAACAATTACAAAACCATATTTGTTACCACCAATGCTTATATAAGCGACGGGTCCAAATATGTCCATGTGAAGCAACTCCAATGGCCTTTCGGTTGTCACAACATTCTTGACGGGATGTTTAGCTCCAACTTGTTTTCCCGCTTGGCATGCGCTACAAATCCTATCTTTCTCAAAAGAAACATTTGTTAGTCCAAGGATGTGTTCGCCTTTTTGAAGTTTGGCCAAGTTCCTCATCCCAACATGGGCAAGTCAGCGATGCTATAACCAACCCATGCTAGATTTTGCCATTAAACAAGTCTCAGGATTTACTCTATTTGATGTGAAATCAACTAGATAGAGTTTCCCCTTTAAATGACCCGTAAATGCAATAGAGGAATCCTCCCTTCTATAGACTTTCACACCCTTATCCATAAAGAGACAATTGTAACCCATCTCACAAAGTTGTGAAACGGACAATAAATTGTATCTCAACGAATTCACAAGTAAGACATTGGAAATGGAATTATCATTTGATATTGCAATTTTACCCAAACCGAGTACTTCACCTTTTCCATTGTCACCAAACACAATATTTCCACTTTGATCATGACTTGGTTGGAATGATGTGAACATGTCCTTCTCTTCGATCATATGATTGGTGCATCCACTATCCAACACCCAACTTGTTCCACCAGAGGAATATTCCTACAAAAACAAATTAAGCTTTTGTTTTAGGTACCCAAAAAGATTTGGGTCCTAGGGGGTTAGTCACATAAAACTTAGGCCCAAACACTCCTCATAATTTCCCTTCTCTTTTGGGCACAAACATACTTAACCACAATCTTGCCATCCTTGCCCCAACAACACATATAGTCACTAGCATAGCACCGTGGAAGTGGTGCTTGTGGCTTGAGGACATCGGATTGCTTTGTCTTGATTGTCTTGGTATTTGTAGGTTGGATCTTTGGAATGTAGACCTTGTTGTTGGCCTTGCATATAAGCTCATCAAGAGCAACGCCCTTGTTGAACTTCACACAAGGCACACCATTTATCATATTCCTTCCATTGACCTTTCCATCATACCTATTGTAGCCAATGCCTTCCTTGACTAATGGGTGCCTTGATGACTTGTATATAGTCTTGTTAGATTGCTCTTGACACTTACACCCATTCTTCAATATCATCTCCAACCTATGAATCTCCTTGTTTTTCTTCTCTAACTCAACAAGGTTAGTTGCATATGCATTTACATTAATTTTATAGCATCTTTTACAACCATCACTAGTGGAGACATTAGAGACTTCGGTTGCCTTAGGAGAAGTTGAAGTGCTAGCCCAAAGAGTACTATAGTTTAGCTCAAGATTTTGATATTTTTCTTCCAAGCTTGTGAGGCTTTCTTTAGCTATACTCTTTTCATTCTTAAGGCTAGCTACTTGATCACTAACCGAGGAATGTTCCTTAGTCAATTTCCCAATTGAGTCATTGGCTAAAGACAATTCAACGGTTAGCTTCTCAACCTTCATCTTTTCCTTGGCGATAGATGCTTCAAGTGCAAGGGTTTTCTCTCTCTCTCTTGAGTAATTATATCTCCTTGCAACTCTAAACATCTATCCCTCTTCTCTAATTTCTTTATTAGCATTTTTATTTTAGTGAAGGTCTTTTTACCAAATTTCTTTATCATGGTTGCTTCAATTTCTTCTATGTTATCATCACAACTATCATACTCATCACTAGAGGAAACAGGTGTAGTATGTACCTTCTCCCCTTTTGCCATGAGACAAGTAGGGGTGTAGTAGTCATTGTCGATGAGGTTGGAGAAGAGCCTCGGTGGTGAAGATAGGTTGGAGAAGAGTTTTGGTGGTGAAGTTGAGTCGGGGAAGATCATGGTCGGTGAAGAAGAGTGGTGGATGGTGATGTTTGCGGCTCCCTTCTTCTTCTTCTCATCATCACTTGAGTTGCTATCACTTGACTCCCATTCTTCCCCAAGATGAGCTTCACCTCTCTTCTTGCCTTTGTTCTTCTTATTTTCATCCTTATCATGCTTGTGCTTCTTTTTCTCATAGGACAATCGGCTATGAAGTGACCGACTTGACCACATCCATAGCAAAATCTCTTTTTGAACCTTCTCTTACCATCACCATAGGTCTTGCGGTTGCTTTTCTTCTTCATAAACTTTCTAAGATTTCTAATCACAAATGCAACCTCCACATCAGAATCTTCTTCTCCACTTGAGGATTCATCCTTCACTTTCTTCTTCTTTTCTTGACTTGAACCTTCATGTTGTTGAGTTGCTTTAAGGGCGACACTCTTGTTGAATCCCATTGCATTAGGATTTTGATTGTGAGCATTGATTGCATCTTCATCTAGACACTCATGATGCTTGAGCTTTGAAATAACTTCTTGAGGTGTCATCTCATCATAACCAGGCCTTTCCATGATCATGGACGCTAGCATGTTGTTCTTGGCTCTATAGGTTCTCAACATCTTTCTAGCAACTTTGTTGTCATCCCATTCGTTGCTACCAAGAGCTCTTATGCGGTTGACCAATGCCATGAGCCTATCAAACATGGATTGTGTTGTTTCATTTTGCAAGAATACAAATCTTTCCAATTCACCATGAAGTAACTCTATGTTGCCTTTTCTCACACTTTTATCTCCTTCAAATGATACTTTCAAAGTATCCCAAATTTGCTTTGCACTTTCCATTCCATTCACTTTTCTAAACTCATCCGGAGCTAGGCTTGACACAAGCAATGCTACGGCTTGTGCATTTTGATGGAGGTTGTGCACTTCTTCCAGAGTTATCTCTCTATCTTCATCGGTAGGAATCATCACACCAACATCCACAACTTCCCAAAGTCTTGCAGCTATTAGATGCATCTTCATCTTGTAAGACCAATCGGTGTATCTTGTTCCATCAAAGTGAGGTGGCTTGCCAATATTGACAGACGGAGTATGTAGTGTTGAACCTTTCATGATTTGTCCATAGTCAAAACTCATGTGTGAATATATTCCTTTTCCATGAGCATGCTCACTGGCTCCAATATCACTAGCGGCATCTTTGTTTGCTTCATTCTTGTCACTAATATCATTCTTGCCACTTATTGCATCATCAACCTTCTTGCTCAATTCTTTCTTCAACTTGCTCATCTCATCTTGCATCTTTTTCATTTCATCTTGAAAGAGCTTGACTTGAGCACTCATCAACTCTTCAGCTATTTTCTTGGCCATTTCGACGGCAACGGCTTGCATCTTGTCGGTCTTCGACATTGTTTCTTCTCACGTGGTGAAACGCAAAGAGAAGACCTCTCTCTAATACCAATTGAAAGGATCTAACAATGCCTAGAGCGGGGGTGAATAGGCGTATCTAAAAATTTACTACAAATGCTAAGTTCAAATCTGTCAGCCACTGTCGAAAGTCCTGACGTTTGGGTCGGAACTCCCGACGTTGTTAGAAGTTTCGACGCAAACGTCAGCAGTTCCGACGCCTACGTGAACTACAAAAGCACTGCCAAATTTAACTTTGCTGATAAATAATCTTACA
Source organism: Miscanthus floridulus (assembly GCF_019320115.1). Classification (NCBI taxonomy): domain Eukaryota; kingdom Viridiplantae; phylum Streptophyta; class Magnoliopsida; order Poales; family Poaceae; genus Miscanthus; species Miscanthus floridulus. Next base: position 821 of record NW_027097605.1, on the reverse strand, counting down.
ACCTCACTTCCTAGTGGTTTGGTGAAGATGTTGGGTCACTCCCTTGACGCCGTAATGCCTCCAAACCGTAGATCGAGTCCAAACCCTAAAATGGAGATTTTGGAGACAAAGAGACAAACACATACAAGTAATCTCAAGCAATCACAACAACAACAAGCACGTGGGACACAAGGATTTATCCCAAGGTTCGGCAACCCCACAAAGGAGCTCCTACGTCCTTGTTGTTGAGGTGACCACCAAGGTCGGAGTCTTTTCCACCTCCTTGCCTCTCTCAAAGCGACCACAAAGGTCACTTGAGCTTTCCACTAAGAAATCGAAGGGTGATACAAACTTCCCAAGGCTCTTCCACAAGATGGAAGCTCTTGGGCAACTCCTAGCCGGCTAGGGGCAAAGCCCCAAGAGTAATAGATGTAAAATCAACCGGCTTGATGAAGAAATCAAGTGCTCAAGCTTTCCAAAGTGATGCTCTCACTTAATCCACTCTCCTTTCACTCAAACCCTATGGGAATCAAAGATTAGAGCAAAGGAGGAAGGAGAGGGGTGCTTTAGTTGCTTGGGAGCTGTTCAGCACGAAGTGAGTCAACTATGAAATGAGTCCGTAACGGTTAGAAGTGAAGAGAGGAGTATTTATACTCCAAGTGAAAATCCAACCGTTCAGATCTACGTCGAAAGTTCCGACGCAGATCTCGGGACTTCCGACGTTTACAGAAAACACTGTACACAAAGAGTCGGAAGTCAGCGCGTGCAAGTCAGTGTCGGAACTCCCGGCAAATGTCAGAACTTCCAACGGTCGGAAGTTCCGACGAACGTCGGGACTTCCG
>NW_027097604.1:0-23104 GCF_019320115.1 Miscanthus floridulus | reverse complement strand
CCCTTCATGAATTTCACCCATCAAACTTTTCGATTCATCACTGCTAACACATCTGAGTAAAACTCCATCTATAGTTCGATAATGTAATTCATCATCGAGGAGCACATACTTGGTAGCTTGGAACCTTATACGCCTTTCAACCTTTTTACATGGATCCTTTAAATAATCGACAATCTCCTTTCTCCAGTTATCGGTATCGACTGCCGGTGTTAGTACTTCCTGAATAGGCTGATACCCTGAAGCATGCTGAGCTAGTCGATTAGCCTCTTCATTATGCAGTCGAGAAATATGTTCAAGATGAAAATCTCTAAACCCTTTCAATAATTGCAAACATATTTCATAATACGAAATTAAAACTTCACTCCGGCATTCATAAATCCCAGCCAATTGATTTATAACTAGCATAGAATCACCAAAGATTTCAACAACATCGGCGCGTATCTCCTTCAGCAATTCTAAACCTTTTATCAAGGCTTGGTATTCAGCCTGATTGTTTGTCGATGTAGCAGCAATCGGCAATGAAAACTCATACTTCCTTCCTTGAGGTGAAATCAACACAATGCCGATACCTGCTCCTTCTCCACATGTAGACCCATCAAAGAAAAGTGTCCAAGGAGCAACCTCCAGAGAGTCTACTGTATTACAATGCTGAGTGACAAAATCAGCCATGACTTGCCCCTTAACTGCCTTAGTCGATTCGTAACGTAGTTCAAATTCTGACAATGCCAACATCCACTTGCCGATTCTACCACTTAATATCGGCATCGACAGCATATACTTGACTACGTCGTCGTTGTATATGACCGTACATTCGGCAGATAACAGATAATGTCTTAATTTGACACAAGAAAAGTATAAACACAGACATAATTTTTCGATGGCCGAATACCTCGTCTTAGCATCCACTAGTCTTCTGCTCAAATAATAAATAACACGTTCTTTCCCCTCAAATTCCTGAATAAGAGCTGAACTGATAACGGTATCATCAGTTGACAAATACAACCTGAAAGGTTTCCCGTGTTGAGGTGGAACTAGCACTGGAGGATTTGTTAAATATCTCTTAATTTTGTCTAGGGCTAATTGCTGCTCAGCTCCCCATACAAATTCCTAATCGGCTTTCAATTTAAGTAATGGACTGAAAGCCTTGATCTTACCCGATAGATTAGATATGAATCTTCTAATGAAATTAATCTTACCGATCAAAGATTGCAATTCAGTTTTATTGGCAGGAGCAACCACCTTGTTAATTGCATCAATAGACTTCCTACTGATTTCGATGCCCCGCTGATGCACCATAAAACCCAAGAATTGTCCTGCCGATACATCAAATGCACATTTATTAGGATTCATCTTCAATCCATGCTTCCTTGTGCACTCCAGTATCTTTCGTAGATCGGCTAGATGTTTTGTGATATCTCCAGACTTAATTACTACATCATCAATGTAGATCTCCACTAATGTGCCGATGTATTCATGAAAAATAAAGTTCATAGCTCTTTGATAAGTAGCACTGGCATTTTTCAAACCAAACGTCATGACTATCCACTCAAACAACCCTACATGACCTGGACATCTGAAAGCAGTCTTGGGAATATCTTCTTCAGCCATGAATATTTGATTGTAACCTGCATTACCATCCATGAAGCTGATAATTTGATGTCCGGCTGCAGCATCAATCAACAAATCAGTAATCAGCATTGGATAGCCATCCATTGGTGTGGCTTTGTTAAGATTCCTGAAATCAATACAAACACGAAGTTTTCCATTTTTCTTATAAACAGGAACCACATTAGAGATCCACTCTGCATATCGACATTGCCGAATAAACTTCGCCTCAATTAATTTAGTTATTTCGGCCTTAATGTCAAGAAGTATATTAGGGTTGCATCGGCGCGCTGGCTGCTGATGTGGCCGAAATCCAGATTTGATAGGTAACCGATGTTCAACTATCGATCAGTCTAATCCAGGCATCTCAGTATAATCCTAAGCAAAACAATCTTTATACTCTTTTAACAAATCAGTCATTTGCTGCTTACACTTGGAATCTAACTTAGCACTAATAAAAGTAGGCCTTGGCCTATCACCATCACCAATATCTACTTCTACTAAATCATCTGCCAATGTGAACCCTTGACCTAATTTTCCATCATCGGCAAACCTATCCATTAAAACTCTTCTTCAGAACCGACTGCTTGGATCGGTGGAATTTCATAATCAGCAACTCTAAGGAACTCTTTTTCCCAAACTTCTCCTGATATGCACTTAGTTCGCTCATAAGTATCTGTTTCTGCCGATGCAATGATATAAGAAGAATCACCAGGGACAAACTCAATCTTATCCCCAATCCACTGTACGAGGCATTGATGCATTGTAGAAGGAACACAACAATTAGCATGAATCCAATCCCTCCCTAGAAGCAGATTGTATGCACCCTTGCCATTAATGACAAAGAACGTTGTTGGCAAGGTTTTGCTGCCGATAGTCAATTCGATGCATACTGCCCCCTTAGCCGGTGACACATTGCCTTCAAAATCCTTCAGCATCATATCGGTTTTGGCCAAATCTTGATCTCCCTTACCAAGTTTCCGATACATCACATAAGGCATAATATTAATTGCAGCCCCTCCATCGATAAGTATTTTAGATACAGGCTGCCCATCAACTCTGCCTTTCACAAACAAAGCCTTAAGATGCTGTCTCTCGTCATCAGTAGGTTTCTCAAAAACAGTCATCATTGAATCTAGTGTTAACTGAGCTACTTGATCAGAGAGAACAACTTCTTCCTCATTATCAGATAGTGCCAAAAACTCCATTGGCAACATGAATACCATATTAACGTCTACCGATGGACCCTTATTTTTGTGTTTTACCTGCCACTGCTGATGACCGGACCTCTCATTGGAAGAATTTTCCTCTCGGTATAAATCCTCCTGATGCTCACGTTGCATCCTCCTTCTCTGTGTCTTTGTCAGATCCTCCGGGCACCATCGAGGAAACTTGGTTTTCCAAACCGGCTGATAACAGGTCCTAGTTGATTCTATATGGCGTATATTAGGATCCCTGTAGAATATTTCTTCATCAGGAACTCTTGCATTTGCCATCTCCTCAAGCTCCTCTTGATTCCTTGGAAAATATCCAGCGCATTTACCAAGCCTCTCATGTACACTTAGTCTGCCCCCCAGCCGATCATGCACTGATGCTCTGCCTCTGATCGGCTCATTAATAAATAAACCCTGATCGCTAGGTTGAAACCTCCTTTCTGACCGATTGACCCCATAATAACCATTGCACTCAGGGCAATTTTCAACAGTTGGCAATTTAATACCTTCTTCCCAGCAATGGATGAAAAACGGGCACCTCCAATGATCTTTATGCCGATGCCATTCTTCCTGACATCTCTCTTCTTGCTGTTGTCGATATCGGTCATTTCGCTGACGCCAACTCTCCTGCTGCCTTCGATGGGTAATCACAATGCCAGGTCGAGGAGGATTTTTGGAACTACTGCTTTCTCCTAGCAAACCCTTACTTTTTGCATCATCGGTAGTTATCCGATGTTGGAGATCCACTGATGCGTTTTTCTCAGCAGCTTCTGACGTCAATACCTTGGTCTTCCCTTTGGCCTCCAACATATTTGCTGGAAACAGGTGTTGATCAATTTTCATCGGCTTCTGGGCCTTGGAAATACCAAACTTAATTCTCCCAGATTCAATAGCCAATTGTAACTATTGCCTGAACACCTTACACTCATTTGTACTGTGTGAAGTTGCATTGTGCCATTTGCAGTACAAGATCTTCTTCAACTCTTCTGCCGATGGGATAACATGATTAGGTGACAGCTTAATTTGGCCCTCTTGAAGTAGAAGATCAAATATTTTGTCAGCCTTGGTGATATCAAAGGTAAACTTTTCTAGCTCTTTCTGACCAAAGGGACAAGATATCGGCTTTTTATTCTTAACCCACTCAGCTAAGCCAATAACTGGTTCTTCATCAGAATCAGAATCTTCTACTTCTTCAACAAATGATACTTTTTTACTCCAATTCTTTTTAGGTTCAAAGACCCTAGTATCTTGATCAGAGATCCTTTGCACAAGATGACTGAGACTTTCAAACTCCTGAGAAGCATATCTGTCTTTAAGATGTGGCAATAATCCTTGGAAAGCCAGATCGGCAAGCTGCCGATCATCCAGCACCAGGCTGTAGCACTTATTTTTTACATCTCGTAGCCTTTGCACAAAACTTTCTATCGATTCATCATTACGCTGTCTCAGTTTTACTAAATCGGTAAGCTTCTTTTCATGGATTCCAGCAAAAAAATACTTATGAAATTGTTTTTCTAGATCAACCCAAGTAATAATAGAATTCGGTGGTAATGAAATGAACCATGTAAATGCCGATCCAGACAAAGATGATGAAAATAATCGAACTCTTAATTCATCTCTGCTAGCTGCCTCTCCACATTGAATAATGAAGCGATTGACGTGTTCCATTATTGATGTGTCATCTTGCCCGGAGAATTTAGTGAAATCTGGTACCTTGTACCGATTTGGGAGAGGAATTAAATCATATGCAGGAGGGTATGGAGTCCGATAAGAATAAGTATTGACCTTGGGCTTTATCCCAAACTGATCCTTCATAATTTCTGCTATCCTATCGGCCCAAAAAGCATCAGCCTCCTGATGACGAACTGGCTGAATTTCTACAGGAGGTGCCTGCATATATCCCTCCACATATCTTTGTGGCCCACGATCTCCAGCAATCAGCATATTTGCCGTTACTTGTGGTCCATTAACCTATTGGAAAGGATTCATCGGCTGTGCTGCCGATGCTTGATTCTGGAAACCAGCTTGCATATGACCTTGTTGAATCCCTGCAACCTATTGATTTTGCTGAACTGTATGTTGAACAGGTAACTGTCCTGACCAACCATTACTAGAACTCATCGGTATAAAACTTACCGATGGCTGGTAATTTGCTGACATTGTTGGATAATTATAACCAGCTTGAGGCATGAACTGAATCCCAGTTTGACTCATAATAGGGGCTTTCTGCTGCATCGGTAGTAAGCTTGCCGATGGATTTGAACTGGGTGTTTGAACCAAAGGCATCTGGAAACCTCCTGGAATTGGTTGCACAGTAGTTGCTGTGGCATATTGAGGCACTTGGGCCATTGGTGAAATAGCCGATGGTATAGGAGCTTTTCCTACTGTGTCAAATACTTGAGGTAACCCAGGATTAAAAGCAGATGACTCTGGAGGCATACCATATCCCCACCAATTAGCAGGAATCTGGCTATTCTGAGACATTGGGCCTGACATAGCTGATGCCGCTAGATCTGTATTAAGCTAAACTCGTCCTACCGGATCTGATCGTATCGGTGTAGATTGAATATTTGGTAAGCATGCCGATACTGGAGGATAAGTAACTTCTGTACCCACAATAGCCGAAGGAGCTGATGGAGTATTAACAGATGCCGGTTCTGGTTGGTGATAGGCAGGCCCAACATAATGCTATGACGCTTGTCCTTCTTTGAGAGTTCGAACCACAGCATTATGAACAGTATTGGACAGTACATTGGAATGATTAATCAAAGCATGATTTACTACAGAATTAACCATCTCTTGAAGTTTACCAGGATTGGAGTCAAAGGTAACCTGCCGAGGCAATGGCAAATCTTGCTTCTGGATGACTTGTCCACTCTTGTTTAGGCTAAACGATTTCAGACAAAGCTGCCTGTATTCTTCTATAGCTTTTTCCATAGCCTGCCTCTGCTCTTCCTTAAGATCTTCTTCTGATACCGCGATAATGTTCTCTGAATTGATCTCGGAATTGAACATATCGGATTGATTTGTCCCACCGGGCGTGCCAAAAGATGTTTTGATGCAAAAGTGGATCTGCAAACACAAAGGGCTAATACCCGAATCGATATCCAAAGCGTGCCAGTCGATTTGACCTGTTAATCGACAAGGATGAAGATACGAGCACTTTGGTCCTGACAACAGCGATACGCTCGAAAGTCACGGCCAAGAGGTACTCATGCGGAACTCGAGAATCGCTGAAGGTTGCACTGCGATGCAACCCGCCGAATCAATGAGAACTCGTAAAAAGAAAAATGTGCAAATTGACAAAGTCGCCGAAAAGTAAGTAGATGCAAATAGGAGTAAAAATTGGTTTTGATATTGATTGATATATTTTACATTGCCCTTCAATCCATATTTATACCCTGATCTAAAGAGACATAACCAAACATAACTAGGACACCAAATCCATACCTAAGGAAATACGTAACTCTTACATGAATCATATTCTAATAAATACAGAAAAGGAAATCAACTCCTATCTATTTCCCTGTCCGCCTCAATTATGATGGAAATCTCACCGACCTCCTCTCCATCGGCATACTTCCTGTTTCATCGGCAGTAGTCTTCAAACATTCCTTCATCGGCATCGATAATAACACCTTCAACCTCATCGGCAACGCCCGAGTCTAAATCAACCTTTCCATCGATCACCACCAATCATCGGCAACCATCTTTACAAGCTGACTCTCATCGGCTGTCATCGTATACAGTAACTTTCCTCCTGCCGATTAGTCCACTCCGATCATTTTGACATGTGCAAAAAACGGTGTCAACACTAACATCATCTATGCTGTCTAGCCTAACTTCCTGTGTGCCACTCCTACCTCACACAGCTCGTTTCGAAACATGGGTGGACCCACACATCTTCGACGGAAATGCAAGATTTCACCGAAACAAACATTGCTTTGTGGACTATGATAAGGGATTTTTTAGAAAAATCTCTAGGGGCCCACTTTTGCCAATTTAGGTTCTCTAGGGTGAGGCCTATAATTCTGCAGCCGTGAAAAAAAATCTAGCTCGATTCCATGTCCGGAAGGCAAAGATCACAAGGTCTTAAATTTGCCCTCAAATCTGCATCAGCAGTCCCCCGGTGTTACGGCCACCAGTGTACCTTAACGCCATGGGTAAGCAATGTAATTGATACTTACATCGTCAACGCTATCTAGCCTAACTTCCTGTGTGCCACTCCTACCATACCCAGCTCGTTTCGAAACACGGGTGGACCCAGACATCTTCGACGGAATTGTAAGATTTCACTGAAATAAACGCTGCTTTGTGGACTATGATAAGCGATTTTTTAGAAAAATCTCTAGGAGGCCCACTTTTGCCAATTCAGGTTCTCTAGGGTGAGGCCTGTAATTCTGCAGCCATGAAAAAAAACCTAGCTCGATTCCATGTCTAGAAGGCAAAGATCTCAAGGTCTTAAATTTGCCCTCAAATCTGCATTGGTAGTCCCCTGGTGTTGCGGCCACCAGCGTACCTTAATGCCATGGGTAAGCAATGTAATTGATACTAACATCATCTACGCTGTCTAGCCTAACTTCCTGTGTGCCACTCCTACCTCACACAGCTCGTTTCGAAACACGGGTGGACCCAGACATCTTCGACGGAATTGCAAGATTTCACCGAAACAAACGTTGCTTTATGGACTATGATAAGGGATTTTTTAGAAAAATCTCTGTTGATGCAAAAGTGGATCTGCAAACACAAAGGGCTAATACCCGAATTGATATCCAAAGCGTGCCAGTCGATTTGACCTGTTAATCAACAAGGATGAAGATACGAGCACTTTGGTCCTGACAACAGCGATACGCCCGGAAGTCACGGCCAAGAGGTACTCACGCGGAACTCAAGAATCGCCGAAGGTCGCACTGAAGCTATGCAACTCGCCGAATCAATGAGAACTCATAAAAAGGAAAAATATGCAAATTGATGAAGTCGCCGAAAAGTAAGTAGATGCAAATAGGAGTAAAAATTGGTTTTGATATTGATTGATATATCTATTACATTGCCTCTCAATCTATATTTATACCCTAATCTAAAGAGACATAACCAAACACAACTAGGACACCAAGTCCATATCTAAGGAAACACGTGACTCTCACATGAATCATACTCTAACAAATATAGAAAAGGAAATCAACTCCTATCTATTTCCCTGTCCGCCTTGATTACGATGGAAATCTCACCGACCTCCTTTCCATCGGCATACTTCCTGTTTTATCGGCAGTAGTCTTCAAGCCTTCCTTCATCGGCATCGACAATAACATTTCCAACCTTATTGACAACGCCCAAGTCTAAATCAACCTCTCCATCGATCACCACCATTCATCGGCAACCATCTTTACAAGCTGATTTTCATCGGCTGTCTATGTATGCAGTAACTTTCCTCCTGCCGATTAGCCCACTCTGATCATTTTGACACGTGCAAAAAATGGTGTCAACACATGCCCCCCAATTTAAGAGTATAAAACCATTAATGCTCTGAAATTTACTCCAGATAATGTTTGCCTTCGCCCAATTACCGTAACTCATCCTTCAAGCCAAAACTTGATCTGTTATCAAATCTAATCAAATCTAATCCTGATTCACGCACCTCAGTAAATATCGCACAATTGCCAACCACTCTTGCCTTGATTATGATTAAGATACCGAAACAATAATCCATCGGCAAGATCCTAACATAATAATGCCGCCACTTTCAGAATTAAAATATCCTGTACCGATATCTCTTCTAAGTCATGATTACTTGCCATCAACTCATCTATACAATCCCCTGATTATCGTGCGAACAGTTACCATATCCATCTGAACCACCTCGACCTACATGCGCGCGACATAGAGATAAGTCCAAAATACCCCTACTCCAAGCGGCTTATAAATAGATTTCTCTGGAACGCTCATCTTCTACCCTCAGACTCCAATCTTTGACATTTTCTCTTTCCAGCGGCGACTCCGACGAACAACTGCGCGACCTCAACCAACAAGAACTCTTCTCCAGCGTCAACCTCGAGTCTTCGGCTCATGCCCCCATCTACCTCAAGATAATGGCAATCAACTTCGATGTCCCTGCGGTTTGTTCCACTTCCGTTACCTTTTACCTCGATCCCTCTGGTCTTTGCGAGTTCATACAGTTGGTAATTTTTCTTTTCTTTTGTTCTCCGGATCCTCTAAACTTAGGAACTGCGCAACAAATTAGTTATTCCAACTGATCAGCCGCATGTCCAATGCCTAGGACCAATGGGCAACCCAGATCCAACTGATCTAATTAATGCAGAGGTTAACAGAATCCCCTTTAGAGCCCAAAATTTCTCTCTGAATTTATGGAAAGATACATTCCGATCTTGGCCCAAAACCACCAAAGGGTGGAAAGATTGGTACTTGAGGGTTAATAGGTCGATGCAAGTACACTGGGCAGAATGGAAGCTAGACCAATGCATTAGGCTATCTATTGCCGATATGCAAAAGAATGAGTCAATGATGATTGCAGCTGCTTACTTCTGGTCAGACACAACAAACACTTTTATGTTTGGACATGGCCCAGCCACTCCCACATTTGCCGATGTCTACATGCTTACTGGCTTGGATATTTCAACTGCCGATGAAGGCTCCATCTATGGCAGAAAATCTGAATATAGGGTGAATACCCGCAACATCGGCGGTTGGACAGGATACATTCAAGAATGCTAGAAGACCGGGACAGTTAATCAGAGGGAACATGCCACATTCTTGAATATGTTGTTAGAAAAATTTATCTTCTGTGGTCGATCAGTAGGACCAACCAACGCCTTCCTCCCCGTGGCTAAACTCTTGGCCAATGGTGTAAGGTTCCCTCTTGGTCGATACCTTCTGAGCTCCACTTATCATCTTCTTCATCAAGTGTCTCAGAAACTTTTGCTTGGCGAACCCATCGGCAACTTAGGAGGCCCGTGGTGGTTTATCAACATGTGGCTGAATACCCATATGCACAAACGTTTGCAATGGGACTTCTTTGCCCAACAATTCCCACGAGAAATTGCTGAAGACCATGTACTTGAGGATGAGGAATTGGCAACACGTTCACCCCTTAATTTTGGTGAAGCCATAATTGTCCTCCCTGGAACAGAGGCCAATGAAGACCAGATTGGCAGATTCTTCCAAAGCTTCTACAATGGTCTTTCTCGTGATCATAGGGCCTAGGTACCTTATATTGACGAAGAAAACAGATTCCCCCTTCTTTTCAACTTTGCCGATGACACTCTAAATCAGGATAATGAACTCATGATGGCCATCATTACTCCCAGGGCAATCCCAGTAAACACATTCGGTAGCAGGAAAAACACCAATATCACGTATGAGTTTTACAATCCATCGGCAGTATCCCGTCAATTGGCTTTTGGGCAACTGCCAATCAAACTTTGTTTTGCCGATGTGATCAAACCCAGAGAAACAATCACCTGCGGAACAGATTGGAGCAGGGTAGTGCGACTCTCCCCTGATGCCAATACTACAGATGTCGATCTATCAATCTAGACACCAGTATCTTTCATCACCGAATCATATAAGTAATGGTGGCGAGAGTGGAGGGAACAACTGTTTGCAACATCTACTCACACATATCGGCACATGATCAACCCTGAATACGCCATCCCTGATGACGTAGTAAGTTTCTTTTAACTCCCTTCTGCTTTTTCCTTTCATATATCGGTAACTAATTTTCTCGTGACAGGTTAACAACCCAGCACCATCTATGAGCAAAAGTGGAAAACCCTTCGATCTTCGGCCTGTCTCCCCGATATCACCAATCGGCTACAACGCCCCCACCTTAGCTGCTTTGACTCACCAGAAGACCCGTGCCAAGACCATCACCTCCAAGTCCAAATTGGCTACAGCTAGGGCCACTCCATTGGCTGCTGCTACAACCCTGGTCAAGGCATTCAAGGTAACAACCCTATTTATTTCTACTCATGCCGATCACAAACTGTATTAACATTAATCATCAGGGTGTAAGAGTCGCTGCTGGATCATCATCGGCAATTCCTCTGATATCAAGCACCACTTCTTCTAACAAACCTTCAGAGGTATCCCTTTGATTTCACATTTTATCTGTTAAATATCATACCTTATACTTGTTTTGCAGCAACAAATGGGTACATCGGCAAGCGTACCAGATGTCCAAGCTTTACAACCAACAAGTGTCGATGCCCCCCAACCAACCGTTGCTGATGCCCAAGCAAAGCGCAAAGCCTTAACAGATGCTGAGGCACAGCCAAAACGATAGAAGTCCATGCCGATCCCCACATCTGCCCCAATGTCTGCAATTCGCCCAGAATCAGTCGACGCAACTGAGCAAGCAGTTAATCCTCCTGTACAGGACATACCATCGGTCATCATACCCCAAGAGCCAACCACCGATGAGGTCACAGAGGATATCCCATCGGCAAGCTCAGCCGATCCTCCACACGGCATACTCTAGGCTGCTTCCCCCAGCCAAGTACAGGAAATTGCCTTGAAACAGGTAAGCCGATTGATCTAGTCGATTTATAATATTCATACTTATCCTTAACTGACCTCTTTTTCTTTTCCTTAGGAACAAGACTCCCCAAACAGCCTATTTTCCTTTGCCATTGATGTTTCTGATGATGATGGAGAGGAAACAAGTTCTTCCCTTGCACTAGGAACAATATCGGCAGAAACTAAGTCCAAGTTGGAAGCTCTCCTGAACTTGTTACAGCAGGATACCGCCCAACTGGTAGATGACTCAGACCCCGCAAAGGCAATTTTCAAAACAATCCGTGGCCAGGTCCCTGCCGATGTTGAAGAAGTACTCTTCCCAGCAGCCCATTTAGAAAGCCGCCAACTGCAATATCAACGGGCTGCTCAACGCATTGCCGATAGAGCAGCTCAGGCTCAACTCAAAGAAGAGATGCTACAACTAAAACAAATTGCCGATGAGAAGCACAAGGGCATCGGCAACTTGCAGACTTCGGGCGCTGAACTTAAGTAGAAAATCTTAGATTTATCGGCAAAGAAAATGGCTCTATTAGCTAAATTGAAAGAAGTCGAGGCAGCCTTAACTCATGCTCAACAAGAAGAAAGCCAGCTACCCAATGCCATCAAGGCCCTTCAGCAAGAAAGAGACACCTAGGCTCGCAAAGCCTTGGCCATGAAGAAAAAACTCAAGCCTGTGGAGGGTGCTACCGATGAAGACATCAAAGAAATGAAGGAAGCCGACTAGATTCGCCTGCGTGCGATATTGGCTATCCAATCCTTATTAAACTTGTAAATCTTGTCTATTGCATCGGCACTTTACGAGACATTGACATCCTTGTATAATTCTAGCCGATAGGACTGTTATCGGCACTTATACTTTTATGCATCCATCCAGATACTAGGGTAATATTTTTTTAAATATTTTCCATTTAATGCTCTGGGAAACACGACCCCTTCGAGGGTTTCTAGAATATATGCGTTACTAGGAACAGACTGATTTATCTGATATGGACCTTCCCAATTAGGAGACCACTTTCCAAACTTTGAACTTTTAGTCCCAATCGGTAAAATCAATTTCCAGACCAGATCTCCATCAGCAAACTCCTTCACCTTCACCTTCTTGTCATACCATCTGGCTACTATTTTCTTATTTTCTTCGATGCTAACTAAAGCCCTTAACCGATGACCCGCCACATCTTCCAACTCATCCTTCATAAGAGTATCATAATCATCGGCTGTTAGCTGATTTTGAGAACGTATTCGCCTAGAGCCAATTTTAATTTCCCAAGGTAATACTGCGTCGTGTCCATATACTAACTGATAAGGCGTTACTTTGGTTGCACCATGACATGACATCCGATATGACCACAAGGCTTCATTTAATACTGTATGCCACCTCTTAGGATTTTCTTTAATTTTGCGCTTAATGAGTTTGATGATCCCTTTGTTAGAAGCCTCAGCCTAACCATTAGCTTGAGCATAATATGGAGAAGAATTTAAAACTTTAATTCCCATATCTACAGCAAACTCATCAAATTCTCCCGATGTAAACATAGTACCCTGATCGGTAGTGATAGTTTGAGGAATACCAAATCGGTAAACAATATGCTCCTTCACAAAATCGATCATATTAGCCGACGTCACCTTTTTTAAAGGAATTGCCTCAACCCACTTTGTGAAATAATCGGTAGCAACCAGAATAAATTTATGTCCTTTGCTCGATGGCGGATAAATCTGACCGATGAGATCGATAGCCCATCCCCGGAATGGCCAAGGTTTAATTATACGGTTCATAGCCAATGCAGGCGCTCTTTGAATATTACCAAACTTTTGACACCCCTGACATCCTTTAAAATACTTAAAACAATCTTCAAGAATAGTTGGCCAATAATATCCATTCCTTCTGATCATCCACTTCATCTTGAAAGCCGATTGATGCGCTCCACACACTCCTTCATGAATTTCACCCATCAAGCTTTTCGATTCATCACTGCTAACACATCTGAGTAAAACTCCATCTATAGTTTGATAATATAATTCATCATCGAGGAGCACATACTTGGTAGCTTGAAACCTTATACGTCTTTCAACCTTTTTACATGGATCCTTTAAATAATCGACAATCTCCTTTCTCCAGTCATCGGTATCGACCGCCGATGTTAGCACTTCCTGAATAGGCTGATACCCTAAAGCATGATGAGCTAGTCGATTAGCCTCTTCATTATGTAGTCGAGAAATATGTTCAAGACGAAAATCTCTAAACCCTTTCAACAATTGTAAACATCTTTCATAATATGAAATTAAAACTTCACTTCGGCATTCATAGATCCCAGCCAATTGATTTATAACTAGCATAGAATCACCAAAGATTTCAACAGCATCAGCACGTATCTCCTTCAGCAATTCTAACCCTTTTATCAAGGCTTGGTATTCAGCCTGATTGTTTGTCGACGTAGCAACAATCAGCAATGAAAACTCATACTTCCTTCCTTGAGGTGAAATCAACACAATGCCGATACCTGCTCCTTCACCACATGTGGACCCATCGAAGAAAAGTGTCCAAGGAGCAACCTCCAGAGAGTCCACTGTATTACAATGCTGAGTGACAAAATCAGCCATAACCTGCCCCTTAACTGCCTTAGTCGATTCATAACGTAGTTCAAATTCTGATAATGCCAAAATCTATTTGCCGATTCTACCTCTTAATATCGGCATCGACAGCATATACTTGACTATGTCGTTTTTGCATATGACCGTACATTCGGCAGACAACAAATAATGTCTTAATTTGACACAAGAAAAGTATAAACACAGACATAATTTTTTGATGGCCGAATACCTTGTCTCAGCATCCACTAATCTTGTGCTCAAATAATAAATAACACGTTCTTTCCCTTCAAATTCTTGAATAAGAGCTGAACCAATAACGGTATCATCAGTTGACAAATACAACCTGAAAGGTTTCCCGTGTTGAGGTGGAACTAGCACTAGAGGATTTGTTAAATATTTCTTAATTTCAACCAGGGCTAACTGCTGCTCAGCTCCCCATACAAATTCCCGATCGGCCTTCAATTTAAGTAATGGACTGAAAGCCTTGATCCTTCCCGACAGATTAGATATGAATCTTCTAATGAAATTAATCTTACCGATCAAAGATTGCAATTCAGTTTTATTGGCAGGAGCAACCACCATGTTAATTGCATCAATAGACTTCCTACTAATTTCGATGCCCCGCTGATGCACCATAAAACCCAAAAATTGACCTGCCGATACACCAAATGCACATTTATTAGGATTCATCTTCAATCCATGCTTCCTTGTGCACTCCAATATCTTTCATAAATCGGCTAGATGTTTTGTGATATCTCCAGACTTAATCACTATGTCATCAATGTAGATCTCCACTAATGTGCCGATGTATTCATGAAAAATAAAGTTCATAGCTCTTTGATAAGTAGCGCCGGCATTTTTCAAACCAAACGTCATGACTACCCACTCAAACAACCCTACATGACCTGGACATCTGAAAGCAGTCTTGGGAATATCTTCTTCAGCCATGAATATTTTATTGTAACCTGCATTACCATCCATGAAGCTGACAATTTGATGTCCGGCTGCAGCATCAATCAACAAATCAGCAATCGGCATTGGATAGCCATCCATCGGTGTGGCTTTGTTAAGATTCCTGAAATCAATACAAACATGAAGTTTTCCATTTTTCTTATAAACAGGAACCATATTAGAGATCCACTCTGCATATCGACACTGCCGAATAAACTTTGCCTCAATTAATTTAGTTATTTCGGCCTTAATGTTAGGAAGTATATTAGGGTTGCATCAGCGCGCTGGCTGCTGATGTGGCCGAAATCCAGATTTGATAGGTAACCGATGTTCAACTATCGATCGGTCTAATCCAGGCATCTCAGTATAATCCCAAGCAAAACAATCTTTATACTCTTTTAACAAATCAGTCATTTGCTGCTTACACTTGGAATCTAACTTAGCACTAATAAAAGTAGGTCTTGGCCTATCGCCATCACCAATATCTACTTCTACTAAATCATCTGCCGATGTGAACCCTTGACCTAATTTTCCATCATCGGCAAACCTATCCATTAAAACTCTTCTTCAGAACCGACTGCTTGGATCGGTGGAATTTCATAATCAGCAACTCTAAGGAACTCTTTTTCCCAAACTTCTCCTGATATGCATTTAGTTTGCTCATAAGTATCTGATTCTGCCGATGCGATGATATAAGAAGAATCACCAGGAACAACCTCAATCTTATCCCTAATCCACTGTATGAGGCATTGATGCATTGTAGAAGGAACACAACAATTAGCATGAATCCAATCCCTCCCTAGAAGCAGATTATATGCACCCTTGCCATTAATAACAAAGAACGCCGTCGGCAAGGTTTTGCTACCAATGGTCAATTCAACGCATACTGCCCCTTTAGCCGGTGACACATTGCCTTCAAAATCCTTCAGCATCATATCGGTTTTGGTCAAGTCTTGATCTCCCTTACCAAGTTTCCGATACATCACATAAGGCATAATATTAATCGCAGCCCCTCCGTCGATAAGTATCTTAGATACAGGCTGCCCATCAACTCTGCCTTTCACAAACAAAGCGTTAAGATGCTATCTCTCGTCATCAGTAGGTTTCTCAAAAACAGCCATCATTGGATCTAGTGTCAACTGAGCTACTTGATCAGAGAGAACAACTTCGTCCTCATTATCAGATAGTGCCAAAAATTCCATCGACAACATGAATACCAT
Source organism: Miscanthus floridulus (assembly GCF_019320115.1). Lineage (NCBI taxonomy): Eukaryota > Viridiplantae > Streptophyta > Magnoliopsida > Poales > Poaceae > Miscanthus > Miscanthus floridulus. The sequence continues at coordinate 6,993 of NW_027097604.1, read as the reverse complement.
ATTAACATCTGCCAATGGACCCTTATTTTTGTGTTTTACCTGCCACTGCTGATGACCAGACCTCTCATTGGAGGAATTTTCCTCTCGGTATAAATCCTCCTGATGCTCACATTGCATCCTCCTTTTCTGTGTCTTTGTCAGACCCTCTGGGCACCATCGAGGAAACTTGGTTTTCCAAACCGGCTGATAACAGGTTCCAGTTGATTCTACACGACGTATATTAGGGTCCCTGTAGAATATTTCTTTATCGGGAACTCTTGTGTTTGCCATTTCCTCAAGCTCCTCTTGATTCCTTGGAAAATATCCAGCGCGTTTACCAAGCCTTTTATGTACACTAAGTCTACCCCCAGCCGATCATGCACTGACGCTCTGCCTCTAATCGGCTCATTGATAAATAAACCCTGATTACTAGGTTGAAACCTCCTTTCTGACCAATTGACCCCATAATAACCATTGCACTCAGGGCAATTTTTAACAGTTGGCAATTTAATACCTTCTTCCCAACAATGGATGAAAAATGGGCACCTCCAATGATTTTTATGCCGATACCATTCTTCTCGACGTCTCTCTTCTTGCTGTTATCGATATCGGTCCTTACGCTAACACCAATCCTCCTGCTACCTTCGATGGGTAATCACAATGCCAGGTCGAGGAGGGTTTTTAGAACTACTGCTTTCTCCCAGCAAACCCTTACTTTTTGCATTATCGGTAGTTATCCGATGTTGGGGGTCCACTGATGCGTTTTTCTCAGCAGCTTCTGACGTCAATACCTTGGTCTTCCCCTTGGCCTCCAACATATTTGCTGGAAAAGGGTGTTGATCAATTTTCATCAGCTTCTGGGCCTTGGAAGTACCAAACTTAATTCTCCCAGATTTAATAGCCGATTGTAACTATTGCCTGAACACCTTGCACTCATTTGTACTGTGTGAAGTTGCATTGTGCCATTTGCAGTACAAGATCTTCTTCAACTCTTCTGCCGATGGGATCACATGATTAGGTGATAGCTTAATTTGGCCCTCTTGAAGTAGAAGATCAAATATCTTGTCAGCCTTGGTGATATCAAAGGTAAACTTTTCTGGCTCTTTCTGACCAAAGGGACAAGATATCGGCTTTTTATTCTTAACCCACTCAGCTAAGCCAATAACTGGTTCTTCATCAGAATCAGAATCTCCTACTTCTTCAACAAATGATACTTTTTTACTCCAATTCTTTTTAGGTTCAAAGACCCTAGTATCTTGATCAGAGATCCTTTGCACAAGATGACTGAGGCTTTCAAACTCCTGAGAAGCATATCTGTCTTTAAGATGTGGCAATAATCCTTGGAAAGCCAGATCGGTAAGCTGCTGATCATCCAGCACCAGGCTGTAGCACTTATTTTTTACATCTCGTAGCCTTTGCACAAAGCTCTCTACTGATTCATCATTACGCTGTCTCAATTTTACTAAATTGGTAAGCTTCTTTTCATGTATTCTAGCAAAGAAATACTTATGAAATTGTTTTTCTAGATCAACCCAAGTAATAATAGAATTTGGTGGTAATGAAATGAACCATGTAAATGTCGATCCAGACAAAGATGATGAAAATAATTGAACTCTTAATTCATCTCTGCTAGCTGCCTCTCCACATTGAATAATGAAGCGATTGACGTGTTCCATTGTTGATGTATCATCTTGCCTAAAGAATTTAGTGAAATCTGGTACCTTGTACCGATTTGGGAGAGGAATTAAATCATATGCAGGAGGGTATGGAGTCCGATAAGAATAAGTATTGACCTTGGGATTTATCCCAAACTGATCTTTCATAATTTCTGCTATCGTATTGGCCCAAAAAGCATCAGCCTCCTGCTGACGAACTGGCTAAATTCCTATGGGAGGTGCCTACCGATATCCCTCCACATATCTTTGTGGCCCATGATCTCCAGCAATCGGCATATTTGCCGTTACTTGTGGTCTATTAACCTGTTGGAAAGGATTCATCGGCTGAGCTACCGATGCTTGATTCTGGAAACCAGCTTGCACATGACCTTGTTGAATCCCTGCAACCTACGATGGCTGGTAATTTGCTGACATTGTTGGATAATTATAACTAGCTTGAGGCATGAACTGAACCCCAGTTTGACTCATAACAGGGGCTTTCTGCTGCATCGGCAGTAAGCTTGCCGATGGACTTGAATTGGGTGTTTGAACCAAAGGCATCTGGAAACCTCCTGGAGTTGGTTGCACAGTAGTTGCTGTGGCATATTGAGGCACTTGAGCCATCGGCGAAATAGCCGATGGTATAGGAGCTTTTCCTACTGCATCAAACACTTGAGGTAACCCAGGATTGAAAGCAGATGACTCCGGAGGCATACCATATCCCCACCAATTAGCAGGAATCTAGCTATTCTGAGACACAGGGCCTGACATAGCTGATGCCGCTAGATCTGTATTAAGCTGAACTCATCCTCCTGGTAGTACCGGATCTGATCGTATCGGTGTGGATTGAATATTAGGTAAGCCTACCGATACTGGAGGAAAAGTAACTTCTGTACCCACAACGATCGAGGGAGCTAATGGAGTATTAATAGATGCCGGCTCTGGTTGGTGATAGGCAGGCCCAACGTAATGCGGTGACGCTTGTCCTTCTTTGAGAGTTCGATCCACAGTATTATGAATAGTATTGGACAGCACATTGGAATGATTAATCAAAACATGATTTACTGCAGAATTAACCATCTCTTGAAGTTTACTAGGATTGGAGTCAAAGGTAACCTGCCGAGGCAACGGCAAATCTTGCTTCTGGATGACTTGTCCACTCTTGTTCAGGCTAAACGATTTCAGACAAAGCTGCCTGTATTCTTCTACAGCCTTTTCCATAGCCTGCCTCTGCTCTTCTTTAAGATCTTCTTCTGATACCGTGATAATGTTCTCTGAATTGATCTCGGAATTGAACATATTGATCGGATTGATTGGTCCCACCGAGCGTGCCAAAAGATATGTTGATGCAAAAGTGGATCTGCAAACACAAAGGGCTAATACCCGAATCGATATCCAAAGCGTGCCAGTCGATTTGACCTATTAATCGACAAGGATAAAGATATGAGCACTTTGGTCCTGACAACAGCGATACGCCCGGAAGTCACGGCCAAGAGGTACTCACGCGGAACTCGAGAATCGCCGAAGGTCGCACTAAAGCTATGCAACTGGATGAATCAATGAGAACTCGTAAAAAGGAAAAATATGCAAATTGACGAAGTCGCCGAAAAGTAAGTAGATGCAAATAGGAGTAAAAATTAGTTTTGATATTGATTGATATATCTATTACATTGCCCCTCAGTCTATATTTATACCCTAATCTAAAGAGACATAACCAAACACAACTAGGACACTAAGTCCATATCTAAGGAAACACGCGACTCTCACATGAATCATACTCTAACAAATATAGAAAAGGAAATCAACTCCTATCTATTTCCCTGTCCGCCTCGATTACGATGGAAATCCCACCGATCTCCTTTCCATCGGCATACTTCCTGTTTTATTGGCAGTAGTCTTCAAGCCTTCCTTCATCGGCATTGACAATAACATTTCCAACCTTATCGGCAACGCCCGAGTCTAAATCAACCTCTCCATCGATCACCACCATTCATCGGCAACCATCTTTACAAGCTGATTTTCATCGGCTGTCAGTGTATGCAGTAACTTTCCTCCTGCCAATTAGCCCACTCTGATCATTTTGACACGTGCAAAAAATGGTGTCAACAATCTCTAGAGGCCCACTTTTGCCAATTTAGGTTCTCTAGGGTGAGGCCTATAATTCTGCAGCTGTGAAAAAAAATCTAGCTCGATTCCATGTCCGGAAGGCAAAGATCTCAAGGTCTTAAATTTGCCCTCAAATCTGCATCGGCAGTCCCCTGGTGTCGCGGCCAACAGTGTACCTTAACGCCATGGGTACATGATGTAATTGATACTTACATCATCTATGTTGTCTAGCCTAACTTCCTGTGTGCCACTCCTGCCTTACCTAGCTTGTTTCGGAACATGGGTGGACCCAGACATCTTCGACGGAATTGCAAGATTTCACCGAAACAAACGCTGCTTTGTGGACTATGATAAGCGATTTTTTAGAAAAATCTCTAGGAGGCCCACTTTTGCCAATTCAGGTTCTCTAGGGTGAGGCCTGTAATTCTGCAGCCATGAAAAAAAACCTAGCTCGATTCCATGTCTAGAAGGCAAAGATCTCAAGGTCTTAAATTTGCCCTCTAATCTGCATCAGTAGTCCACTGGTATTGCGGCCACCAGCATACCTTAATGCCATCGGTAAGCGATGTAATTGATACTAACATCATCTACGCTGTCTAGCCTAACTTCCTGTGTGCCACTCCTACCTCACACAGCTCGTTTCGAAACACGGATGGACCCAGACATCTTCGACGGAAATGCAAGATTTCACCAAAACAAACGTTGCTTTGTGGACTATGATAAGGGATTGTTTAGAAAAATCTCTAGGGGCCCACTTTTGCCAATTTAGGTTCTCTAGGGTGAGGCCTGTAATTCTGTAGCCGTGAAAAAAAATCTAGCTCGATTCCATGTCTGGAAGGCAAAGATCTCAAGGTCTTAAATTTGCCCTCAAATCTGCATCGGTAGTCCCCCGGTGTTATAGCCACCAGTGTACCTTAACGCCATGGGTAAACAATGTAATTGATACTTACATCATCAATGCTATCTAGCCTAACTTCCTGTGTGCCACTCCTGCCTTACCCAGCTCGTTTCGAAACACGGGTGGACCCAGACATCTTCGACGGAATTGCAAGATTTCACTAAAACAAACGCTGCTTTGTGGACTATGATAAGCAATTTTTTAGAAAAATCTCTAGGAGGCCCACTTTTGCCAATTTAGGTTCTCTAGGGTGAGGCCTATAATTCTATAGCCGTGAAAAAAAACCTAGCTCGATTCCATGTCTAGAAGGCAAAGATCTCAAGGTCTTAAATTTGCCCTCAAATCTGCATTGGTAGTCCCCTAGTGTTGCAGCCACCAGCGTACCTTAATGCCATTGGTAAGCGATGTAATTGATACTAACATCATCTACGCTGTCTAGCCTAACTTCCTGTGTGCCACTCCTACCTCACACAGCTCGTTTCGGAACACGGGTGGACCTAGACATCTTCGACGGAATTGCAAGATTTCACCGAAACAAACGTTGCTTTGTGGACTATGATAAGGGATTTTTTAGAAAAATCTCTAGGGGCCCACTTTTGCCAATTTAGGTTCTCTAGGATGAGGCCTGTAATTCTGTAGCCGTGAAAAAAAATCTAGCTCGATTCCATGTCCGGAAGGCAAAGATCTCAAGGTCTTGAATTTGCCCTCAAATCTGCATCGGCAGTCCCCCGGTGTTACGGCCACCAGTGTACCTTAACGCCATGGGTAAACAATGTAATTGATACTTACATCATCAACGCTATCTAGCCTAACTTCCTGTGTGCCACTCCTGCCTTACCCAGCTCATTTCGAAACATGGGTGGACCCAGACATCTTCGACAGAATTGCAAGATTTCACTAAAACAAACGCTGCTTTGTGGACTATGATAAGCGATTTTTTAGAAAAATCTCTAGGAGGTCCACTTTTGCCAATTTAGGTTCTCTAGGGTGAGGCCTGTAATTCTGCAGCCGTGAAAAAAACCTAGCTCGATTCCATGTCTAGAAGGCAAAGATCTCAAGGTCTTAAATTTGCCCTCAAATCTGCATCGGTTGTCCCCTGGTGTTGCAGCCACCAGCGTACCTTAATGCCATGGGTAAGCGATGTAATTGATACTAACGTCATCTACGTTGTCTAGCCTAACTTCCAGTGTGCCACTCCTCACACAGCTTGTTTTGGAACATGGGTGGACCAGACATCTTCGACGGAATTGCAAGATTTCACCGAAACAAACATTGCTTTATGGACTATGATAAGGGATTTTTTAGAAAAATCTCTAGAGGCCCACTTTTGTCAATTCAGGTTCTTTAGGGTGAGGCCTGTAATTCTACAGCCGTGAAAAAAAATCTAGCTCGATTTCATGTCCGGAAGGCAATGATCTCAAGGTCTTAAATTTGCCCTCAAATCTGCATCAGCAGTCCCCCGGTGTCGCGGCCAACAGTGTACCTTAACGCCATGGGTACATGATGTAATTGATACTTACATCATCTATGTTGTCTAGCCTAACTTCCTGTGTGCCACTCCTGCCTTACCTAGCTTGTTTCGGAACATGGGTGGACCCAGACATCTTCGACGGAATTGCAAGATTTCACTGAAACAAACGCTGCTTTGTGGACTATGATAAGCGATTTTTTAGAAAAATCTCTAGGAGGCCCACTTTTGCCAATTCAAGTTCTCTAGGGTGAGGCCTGTAATTCTGCAGCCATGAAAAAAAACCTAGCTCGATTCCATGTCTAGAAGGCAAAGATCTCAAGGTCTTAAATTTGCCCTCAAATCTGCATCGGTAGTCCACTGGTGTTGTGGCCACCAGCATACCTTAATGCCATCGGTAAGCGATGTAATTGATACTAACATCATCTACGCTGTCTAGCCTAACTTCCTGTGTGCCACTCCTACCTCACACAGCTCGTTTCGAAACACAGATGGACCCAGACATCTTCGACGGAAATGCAAGATTTCACCAAAACAAACGTTGCTTTGTGGACTATGATAAGGGATTGTTTAGAAAAATCTCTAAGGGCCCACTTTTGCCAATTTAGGTTCTCTAGGGTGAGGCCTGTAATTCTGTAGCCGTGAAAAAAAATCTAGCTCGATTCCATGTCTGGAAGGCAAAGATCTCAAGGTCTTAAATTTGCCCTCAAATCTGCATCGGTAGTCCCCCCGGTGTTACAGCCACCAGTGTACCTTAACGCCATGGGTAAACAATGTAATTGATACTTACATCATCAACGCTATCTAGCCTAACTTCCTGTGTGCCACTCCTGCCTTACCCAGCTCGTTTCGAAACACGGGTGGACCCAGACATCTTCGACGGAATT
>NW_027097603.1:0-24273 GCF_019320115.1 Miscanthus floridulus | reverse complement strand
ACTTCCGGCGCCTGGGACTCCCGACTTCTGTCGGGACTTTCGATGGGCGAAGCTAGCGCAGGTGGGCTGGCGGCTAAGTCAGCAACTACCAGGACTTCCGGCACCGAATGTTGGGACTTCCGACTACCAGAACTCCTGGCTCACGTCGGACTTCTGGCTACCAAAAGTCCATAAACTATATATAAGTCTCTCTTTAGATTTTATTTTTATACTTGAGCACTCTATCTTCCTCAGACCACCTAAACTTGCATCCCTCTTTATAGTACAGCATACCTAAACTCAAAACAGAATAAAAATGCTTTGAAGAGCTCTTTGGGTTTGTCCGCCTTTTGAACTTGAAGAATTGAGGGATACCATTTTATCTTAAATCAATTCTTTGAAACTTTCAAGGGACTAAAGCTGTATATATCTCATTAAGATCTCATTAGTCCCTAATTTGGATGTTATCAATATATCAAAACCCACATAGGGGAAAATGCACTTTCATATATGTTACAGTGGCTATACACATATGTTGCAAGCGTATGTTTCAATTTGTTTCACCTTATTTCAGCATGTTATAGCAAGTGCTGCTCTCCACGCTCTGACTCGTGGGCACGCACGCAATGGGCGGTCAGTGCCCAAACTGCCGAGCACTCCCTGGTTAAAGTGCATGCACGCATGTAGAGCGCTAGAGTGGGCTAGCACCCAAGGTACACAGAACTAGATGCCCTGCACCACCAAGTGGGCCCCCTATAGTGCAGCATGCAGCCGTGTCAATACATGGGTACGGGCGTTGCGCTCCCTCTCTCTCATGCAGCTAGTGGGCCCCAAGCATATGCTTTCTCGTGTAGACGCAACAGCAAGAGGAGGCGCGTGTTTCCAAAAAAAACAAGAGAAGGCGCGTGCGCATCAGGCGCACAGCATGCGCAGACGAATCCGTCCGGGCGTCTGGACGTTAGCATTGCCCTTATAATAATCTAGCCTATTTGGATCATAATTAGATTATTTTAATTGATTATTATAATCATAATGGATCTAAACATAGTCTAAAGGCAGCTCTAACGATGAGTTATGAGCTAGCACGAAGCATATTATTATTTTATATTTTAATAGAAGTGGGAGAAAATTTATTTATCGATCAAGGGCCAGTCTCCTAGATATATTTTAAGATTATGTGAGAGTGTTATGTGCTACTATTTATGCTATGAGCTATGTGACAAAGTTAGCATCATTAGAGAAGTTGTCTTAGAACTTATAATTAGCTTAACCGGGTGCCCTAAGCAATGTTCGCAAAAAAAAAAAAAAGAGAATGCTTTAGTAGTAAAGCATGGCAGATGGAACGAGAGCAGGTTAGGGATCCAATTTCTCGGGCGTAGCCCATGCATGTGAGCACCCATGCGGCGATGCCGCGGTGCCGTCCGACTCAGCCAGCTAGACAGACTCCTAAAAATAGGAGTCCTTGACCACGCTGCGGTCACCGTCATTATGAAACGTCGCTCTCTCGGTCTTGGTATATATACTTTAAATCCTTATATAGCAGCACAAGTGTCAGTCATCAGAATGGCGAATACGGCAAGGTGACGAGGTTGCGACCGGGCTGGGACATTTCCATATGCGGCAGATCCGCATTCCGCCCTTTCCAGATTGACACCATCATTTTTCCTTCGTCCGAGCCCGAGCGTCCAAAGTTGCCAGCCGCAGAACTGTCTCAAGGAAAGTTGGCACGTTACCTTGCGAGAAACTGTCTCTTCCGGCTGCAGGTTAAAGGTGGCGTACGGGCTGAATCAGGTGCTGATAACAGTGCTGAACAACAGAGCAAGTACAGCCTCCAAAATAGAATACTCCCACGTCGACTGCACCATTTTCCTACCTGGGACTCTAGGAGGCGCTGCCCATGGCCAGATGATAGGTGTGGCCGTGTGCGTGCGCTGCGCCGATGGCGAGGGGCGAGCTAGCGGCAGCGGAGCGTGACGCGCACGCGCCCTGCAGCCTGCCTGCGTCCACGTCCCACTACGCCCCTCCCCGGATGCCGCTTGTCGGACTGTCGAACCGCCCCCCAGCGCCGAGCGGCCCTGCGGGCAGCGCCCGCGAGCTAGGCGCCGGCCTGGATGGGTTTGGCTTAGCGCAGCGCAAAGTAGATACCAACCAGCCAAGCCCCTCCCGGGCCTGTTTTGGTTCATTGGCTTACGACGGCAGGCCGATATAGCACGGATAATGCCTAAGCTTGGTTCCAAAAGCATTGTGGCTTATATTCATACATTGTTTATACAATTACAAATACCCTCCACTAAGCGAGCAAGCTCACCGAGAAAAGGTGCTATGGTTTGAAAATGATACTAATGCATTATATTCTTTTAGATAAACACTTGTCGTTATGCAATAACATAGATAAATTTCAGTAAATTAAATCCCAGTGTTATTATTGGTTGCAGAGAGAAAATTAGGCATCCAATATGACAAATCAAGGATTAGAGATAATACATATGCAGCCTACTTCTCCGTATAACTTTATCCAATGATTCAATTATCGATGTTCTTTCCTCACTCCAAATGTGTTTTGAACTGGTTTCCAGAACGTTGCGATCTTGCGGTATGTCCAATATCATTGGATTCGATATAAGGACTAAACTCTGACTTCGGTATTCAATAAGATTTTGTTCATCTAGAACCTCGTCTGCATTGAGGAAAGCCACTACGAAAGAAGATGACTGAAGATCTACGAAGAATATTGTATCTTTTCTATTTTAGGTTTTTATGTAGTGTAGCTTAAGGATGTACTATACCGAGTTTTAATATAGTTCCCAACTTCTGGTCATGAATGCTGATATTCCAGGACAATAAAAGAGATGACATGAATGCATAGGATTAGGATGAAAATCACTTAAATGAAATGAATTTCACTAGAATAAAACTAAAAGAATAAAGTTTTTTTATTGGATAGAAATAGAAATACTTCAATTTAGTTGAATAAGAACTTGCAATCTGATTAAGCATAACCGCCAATAGCTATGACATGCAGGGGATGGATCAGACAGCATGAAGGAATGAAATACGGCAGATGGGTTAAATAAAAAAAGGGCAAAGACACGGACTCGTAAAGAAATGAACCTAACCTAGAGAGGCTAAACAGAGGATTTTAAATACTGGATTAATAGAGGGCATCATTTTCTTTTAAGTGTGGGTCCTTTGCTTCATTTTTCGAAACCCGGTATAGATGCAAACACTCTTTTAACCTAAAAATACTAAAAAAGATATATCCTAAACTATTTTTTAGAAACTAATCTAAGTCATGCCATAGGCTATTACGCGACTCGCCACTATGATTACACTATATACAACCCTCCGTCTCTTTTGTAAATGTTATCTATATTAAATTTGACTATATTTATAAAAGATATTAAAAATATTGATATAAATAAGTGTATTATTAAAATCTATTTAATGATTAATCTAATAATATTTATTACACAACATAAATATTAGTAATTTGCCGTATATATTTGATCAAAGTGAGTATGTTTGACACCTTGATATATGAGGATGGCATTTAAAAAGGACGGATGGTGTACTGATATGTGATTATAAATGTTTTAGCAAAAAAAAAAAAGATATGTGATTATAAATGAAGCACGCTGGCCAGTTTTTATGTCTATCGTATGGGCCCGTCAATTCAGTAGACTCATGTTGTTGGGCTTGAACGTGACTTTCAAACTGGGTCACTCCTTTCTTCTCTGGTTCATTTTTATTTTCTGATTTTTTTTATGTTGATAGATCAAACAACACACTGAGGGACCTCTAAAAATATTGCAATTTTTAAATAGATGCTAAAAATCAAGGGTAACCCATTTGCATGGATCTACCGTCAGTGTTTCTTCTTTGATTTTGAAATAAAATTCTTCCCATAAAGCTATATTTGAGTTTTTGCTTTAAACTATTTACTATTTAAGCCCAAAAAAATGTCTCAAAAAAATCGAGAAAAATCATGTAAATTCATGGTCGAAGAAGGTGTTGTCATGAAATTTCTTACATATTGCTCAGGGTAAAATCCAAAGGTTGCTTAATAAAGCACATGCTTCCAAAAGTTATGTTCTAATTCAAAATTAAATTTAAAATGATTTGAAATGAGTTTAATATTTTATAGATGCTAAAGACTTTGATGGTACGTGCTGCTAGCCCGCTAGTTTTTAATTCAGGTACTCAAAGGCTCTTTTCTAGTGCGATCAAAGGTCTATTCTAGTTTCTGATCAGGATGGCCTATGTCCCTCTCCTCCACCGCCGTGATGCTACAAAAAAGTTCTATCGATGACGTGGCATGGCTATTATGCGCTGGAATGTGCTAGATTTTGAGTATTTAGATAAGTGGTGTTTTGAACATTGACAATGTCAGAATAGATATCATGATGTACCCGGTTTGCATTTCCTAGTGTTGTGGAAAATATTGTGTTGATTTTTGTTAGCGAATCAGACAGTTGGTTTTTCCTTTGTTGTTGGCAAACAAAAAATTGACTTGTAACCATACCGAAAAGGATTTTATTTCTGTTTCTTGATTTTCCCAACATAAAAACGACTGATACACATAATAACTAAGATAAATCACAAGATCATTTCCATGGAAAAAAAACATACCTGAGAACATATTGACCGATCTACAAGGCCATGTACCATGACTTTAACATTAACAACAGAGAGGGCATGTAATGAAACCAACAAAACGCAAAGCTTGCAAGGCTGAAAGAACAGGGTGGGGAGGGACTCATGTCGACAGGCTCCCGCCACCCTGCTGCCAGAGGTTGATGATATCGGTGGCCTGGTTGAGAAGGATGATCATCTGCTTCTGCGAGATCCACCTCTTCTCTTCCAACTTCGCTCTAAAGCTCCTCCCACGCGTCTTTCCGTGGCCAAAAGTAGTATGGGCTTAACGGGATGCTGCCATAGCCAGGAACCAATTGGTCGAGTGCTATGCCGATATTCTTCTCCATCCAGATGAACTTGAGTACCAGGCATCGGGTCCTGTCTCCCGGGCACCACCACCTTATTCTGCAATACAAGATTTAGGTCATCTCAATTTTCATTCTGATGATGAAACAAAAATATCTCCATCCTAGTAAAGCTTAAGTGTGCGGTTTTAACACGACCCAGATCACAAAAATAAGCAGGAAACATCAAATGTTGAAGCTAGTGTTCCCTTTTGTTAGCTTTGTGATGCTGCTATCATTGGTATTTCAGCACCAAAACCCACTTCTTAGTGTTCTAACGGTAATTTTGGTAAAACCATAGACTCGCTTAGTTCAATATAAACAACTATGTTTTCGACAATGAAAACAAAGACTATTCATATATACCACTCAGGAACCGATTACAGACCTCTCATTACATTCACATTCGCAACATCTCAGCGCATCAGAATATATAGCTCCTTTCCATATAAGCAACAGCTATGGCACAACAGCAAGCTCAGGTAAAGGCTATTTTTCAACATGTATACATCATTGTCAGCCGAAGCTCAAGGCTTCGCCAGAACATCCCCCGAAGGTGCCCAGCTAACCTGAATTGTCGCTTCTAGTAGTTGTGGCCAAATTCATGGTAAACAGTAAGCTAGCCAAGGGCAATTGGTGTCACACTGAACGTTAAACCTAATAATCAATTGAAGAGCCAAAATTGAAGAATCGGGGTCCAATTCGTTGGAATTGAGTTCTACTGAGCATATGAATCAGTTAAAGAGGCCAACGAAACATAACCATTTTAAATTTTAAAACTGCATAAATTTCCAGTTGTACAGACAACGACTGCACAATTTCCAAAGGCCATTACCTCCGCTTCCTCCTCGTCGACCGCATCCACACCTCCACCTAGCTCCACCTTCTTCTTCCTCTGCCCCGACGGCATCGGCGGCGGCGGCGGCGACGACGCTGCGGAGAGGAGCGAAGTGGCAGCCTCCTGTTCTTGAAACTGACGGTGCGAGAGCAGGGAGAGGACGAGGTGGCGGCCAGGGAGGTGGAAGGCCTGGGCGGGGAGACGCGGGCGCGCGGGGACAAGGCCGGCGTGGTCGTGGGGTGCACGGCCATTGGGAGCATGGTGTCGGGCCAAGGTTCTTCCTCCGCGGATAAGAGGAACAGCGAACCTGCGCGAGAGCCTTCTTATCTCCTTGCCCTTTTTCTCTTCGCCGACAGAGCTGGATAAAATTTGCCCTTTTTCGACTCCAAACGGCAAGAACCGAGTGGGCTTGGATAAAATTTGAACCAGGCCTGTCTGAAGAGCAGGCCCAACATGTGCGAAGGCCCTATCGATATCCGTCTGCTCTATTGTTTCAGCGTAAAAAAGACCTCTTTTCAGAACGAAATAATACAAAGAGTCAAAGACCAATATACAGTGGGAGTACGTACATTATCAGTACTATATAGTGCCAGTGTGCCACATATACAAACTTGAACAGTTGGATTCTAAGATATATGGGCTCAGACGAGAAAAAAAAAAATAAGAGTTCTTCCCATATCGATTAGCTACACTGCTCCACTATGGGCGTGATTGGTTGCTTTGGTGATAGGGAGCCAGGATGGAGAGGCAGCCCAGGATTGTGAGATGCATGCTCAAATCGTGCACCCAGTCGTGTTTGGTTGTCTTTGTTGTTGGTCCAGTACGAGATGTGATCTTGTTTGGTTGTATGTATGGATAAGAGTTTTGAGTGTGTGACACATGACTACATGAGCCCTTATACCATGGGTGCATCGTGTCGTCCTGCATTGCGAGGAAAGTGAAAATTGTAAAGACGGAGCCGTGCGGGATGGTGAAGGGTAACCGAATTGAAACGAAGCAGGCAAAGCTGTGCGAAGTAGGGGGAACAAACACAACAAAGGAATGAGGTGAAGCAGGCAAGGGTGCAAGGATGATCTGTTCGGCAACCAATTCAGCCCATATACTGCTGATGAAAATGGTTGTCGAATTACATGAGCAAGACGAGACGCTCTGGTCACTGTTCTACAGTCTACAAGAAGCTTTGGCAACTGACTGAACGAGTAACAGATTCTAAATTCGGTACAACCATCTTCCTCCACAATGTTAATCAGGGGCGCTGTCAGAATTAACCCAAGAGCGCGATTTTTAACCATCAACACTTAGTAGTTCGACCTTATTGTTCCGAAATAAGTAGCTAGCTATTTACTGTGTCATTTCATTTCCCGGGGCTGCATGCCGGCGAACATGTCCAGGGCTAACGAGTCAGAACGCCAGCGCCGGAGAGTCAACGAGGCCTCGGGCGCGGGCACAGCGATGACTGACGTCGACAACGAGGCCGACGACGAGTACGCCTCGGGCGCCGGCATCGCGACTGACGTCTGCAACGACGCTGACGAGGAGTACGCCTCGAGCGCGGGCATCGCCACGGACGTTGCCTGCAACGACGCCGGAGACGAGTACGCCTCGAGCGCGGGCATCGCCATTGACGTCTGCAACGACGCCGAAGACGGGTACGCCTCGGGAGCGGGCACTGCTACTGATGATGTCGGCAACGACGACGAGTTTACCAGGCTCATTATGCTGTCCCAGTAGTTCTTCTCCTCCTCCGTCTCCTGCAGCCCGGCGTCCGCTTCGGCCGCGTCCTCGTCGTGCCTCGTCGCCGGCCTCAGATCCTGCTGGCTCAAGGAGCCGTCGAGAAGCAGGCCCGTGAACCCCGCCGCGGCGAAGCCTGCGTCAGCGACATTGACAACGTGATCGCCCCACTGCTGCTGCTGCTCCTTGTACGCCACCTCGTACGCCTGCATGGGCTGCATGGCAGCGCGCGTGGCCGCGGCCGCAGCCGTTGCGGCGCCGTGAGCCTCCTGCAGGACCGAGGCGAGCACCGCGCTCTCGGAGAAGCTGAGCGTGGACGTCGGCGAGTCGAGCCGGTGCGCCGCGGCGGGTCCTCCGGGCATCTGCGGCGGCGGCGCCGAGACGGACGCGGACGCGGAGGCGGCGGAGGCCGCGAGCGCGCGCAGCCTGGCCTCGCGCGCCAGGCGCGCCTCGGCCTCGAGCCGCGCGCTTTCCCACTGTGCCGTGTGGCTGAGGTGCGCCGCGGCCCTGGCGTGCTGCGCGCCCGCGGCACCGCCGCCGGCGCCGGCCCCTCCTGCTCCGCCTGTCCCGAGCGCGCCGGAGCGCGGCTTGTGAGTGACCGGGTCGATGCCCATCTTGGCCAGCCGCTTCTTGAGGTGCGTGTTCCAGTAGTTCTTGATCTCGTTGTCGGTGCGCTTCGGGAGGTGCGTCGCGATCGCTGACCACCTGCATGAACGAGCACGGCGCGGACGCCATGAAAAAATTCTCAGCAAGCAGTCGCGCGCGTTGACAAATCTGCATCGGCGGCGAGCGTAAAACCACCGCGGCCGGGCGTGCGAGACAGTAACGAGTGCATGGCCTGGCACAGACACGGTGCAGAGGTGACAGCAACTATGAGTCAAAACGGCAGTGGACCTTGGTCCACAGCGACGGACGGGGGCCGCCGGGCTCCTCATTGAATGGCAAGCTTGAATGCCGAATCATGGCGGAAAAAAGAAAGCAAAATTCGGGGAAGAGCCTGCCGTGGCCCAGCTTTCTCACGCTTTTTCCCGAGATGATGCCTAAGCCTTGATGGATCAATTCACGCAAACTCAGCAGTTGGTGTTGGACAGGCGAAAGATGAACAATGCACTACGATAACTCTACTAGACTCAAGACTCTAGACAACAAGTTTACAATGCTCCTTTTGTACGGATATACACTACTGCTAAGGTTCAAAAAATTTCAGTTACTAGTAGTACTCCTACTAGCTAAGGTGCCAAAATGTATTGAAGGTTCATGTAAAACCTCTGAGAAAAACATGTGTACGGTGACTAGAGCGTACTCCGAGAAAAATACTTGGACATGTTCCCCATCTCGTGGTGCTCCTAGCCTAGGTACCCCGCTCATAGCATTACCTAATCATCATAAAAGTGCAAGACTAGGGTGTGGGACGGATGCTAGTGAGTTCTTGACCTGCCGGCCAGCCGCTCGAGCTACCAGTCAAAATCCGTGCGATTAACTGAATTCCGGGCGCAGGGTACTGGCCGGTGGTTCTAGGACAGTAACCCATCCATTATCCACGGATGGAGTCGAGCCCTCACCTGTTGCCGAGCAGCGCGTGGAGCTGGATGATGCTCTGCTCCTCCTGCAGGCTGAACTTGCCCCGCTTGATGTCCGGCCGGAGGTAGTTCGTCCACCGGAGGCGGCAGCTCTTGCCGCACCGCTGCAGCCCTGCGCCACGGCCACCATTCGCGTATGCATGTCAGTTACGAAGGAGCAAAACCAGACAGCGTAGCCGAACGCTGCTGGCTGAACCGCGCAGGACTACGATTACTAGTACTAGCTTGCGATCGAGCTCACCGGCTTTGGCGGGCAGCGAGCGCCAGCAGCCGTGGCCGTGCTGCTCAATGTAGGCGAGCAGCTTCTGGTCCTCCTCCGGCATCCACGGCCCCTTCTTCAGCCCATCCTTCTCGCAGCACGGCGATCGCCCCATCGCCCGCCTCGGCGCCGCCCGCGTCCGACTGCACTGAGCCTGCGCTGCGGCTGCGCAGCGACACAACACAACCCTCGCCGCCTGATCCTCCTCCCTCTCGCACGGCCGGCCTCACTCACAGCAATTCAGCCTCGCTCCTCGCTCCTTTCCCCTTAATACCCCCAGGGGATCGGCGCAATTGACTGCTCGGGATCCTCCTTTCCTTCTGGCGGCAGGGCAGGGCGGGTGCACAGTGACTACTACGAGCGCAGCGCAGCAGCAGCAAATGCCAGTGAGCAGAGGCAGAGCAGGGGGGTGCCAAAGCGAGAAAGCGACGCAGAGATCACCGAGGGCGTGGTGCGCCGAGGTCGGTGTGAGGCATAAATAGAGTAGTGGTAGAGAAGGAAAGGGCCGGCCGGGGCCCGGGGCGTGGCGGTGGCGTTTGCCTGTATTGGGGGCCGGCTGGCTGGGCCGGCACGATATCTTCTTCGGGCGCCGCGATCCCGGCGCAGACAGGGCCCCGGCTGTCAGCGTGGGCAGTGCGGGGATTTCGACCCCGCGCGCGTTCTCGGCTCGCCCCCCGGCGCGGAAGCGTCGCCGCCAATCGCGATCCACCCGATCAGAGGGCGGAGCATTGAACACTCGGCTGGGGTCGGGGCGTCGGGCCGGGGGGCTCGGGGGTCCTCTGCCTGCTCTGATGGTCCAGATTCCCGGGCTGTCTTCTCTGCCTTGCACACCGTGCGTGGTGTGGCACGGCGTATCGATCGTGTTCCCCCGCCCCGGCTCCGCCCCCGTGCGTGCCCCATCGCCGACCCAGCACGACGCCGCGGTCCTACTCCTACTCCGTTGCGCGATCGGCCATAAGCGACGCTGCCGCGTCGCTCCTAACAGGCAATGCGAATCTCGCACGGCTCGCTCCACTGTAACAGATGATGCTGATGGTAAGCTCGATTCCAGCGCATAGCAGGAGCGGAAAACTGTGTGATCTATCGTCGCACACGCATCGCACAGTGCGTCTCATCAAAGCACCTACGTACGTTGTTCTATTCTTTGCTGTGGGTTGTCGGTTCTGTGAGAAACGCACGCACGTACCAGTTCCGGCCGGAGCGCCACCGCCACGTCTTGGGTGGGTTTGGTCCGGCGGGCGCGAGACAGCCGGTGGCCCGGCGGCGACGACGGCGGAGGCACGGCACGGCGCTGCGGGCAGGGGCAGCGATCGATCCGATCTCGCAATGATTTCGGCCCCGGCCCGTAGGAGCCACAGAAGCTGGGGCTGCGCTGAGCACCACCTACTTGCAAGGAATTAAGAAGAAGTAAACGGCAGCGTCGCGTGGCGCGGGACGCTGCATTGCTCGGCCGGCGCTGTTCCTGCCCTGCTCTCATGCTCTGCTTCCATCCATCGTCTGACATGCATGCAAGGGGCAAGGTCCGGTGGCTCTGGACTGGCTGGACGGGCGTGGAAGGAAGGAAACCCTTGCCAGTTGCCTTGCCCCCATACGTTTCAATTGGAACGATTGACTTGATTGCGATCGATCCCGCGGCGTTTTTGGGGAATCCCTTTTGTTTTACTCATTCATTTCGGTGGCGCGCTCGATCAGAAAGTGGCGTCGGTTTCCAGCTCTCTTTCCTTGCTCGGTCCGGGATCCACCGCGGTGTCGGCTCCTGGTTTACATGCCAATGCGGGCTGCACTTGCCGTTTCCGGGGAGTGTCTTGACTGTGGACGCTGGCCATGCGTGATGGCCTGGCGTGGCAGATTTCGTCATCATGTTCGTATACAATGCCCTGGTCAAACGTCATGTTTGTTTGGCTTATAAGCCGTACTATTTTAGTCAACGAACAATATTTTTCTCTCACAACAAATCAGCAAATACTTTCAGTCATAGCTTATCAGCGAAGCGAATAGGGCAAAAACAATACTGTACGCTGCTGCCGCCGCCTGCTGCTTCAAATTGAATTTGCTCAAGTGGTTTCTGAAATCAGTAGTGCTCCGGTGTGTCCAGAGTAAATTCTCTCTGTTCTGTTGCTATCTCTATCCGCAGGTTTACTCTTTCAGTCGGTTTATCAGCTAGAATCTATAGTATTTTTCTCTTACGACAAAATAGCTTTAGCCGACTTATCAACCGGCTTTAATACCAACCGAACAGGTCCTATGGCCATCAGGGATTTTGGTCGGTGTTAACCTCTCCCCAGTCCTTTGCCGTCCATCCGTAATTAATTACGCGGTTAGTACACTGTACGTCGCCATCAAGCTCGTGAGACGAACCGTGACGATCGCACCACCACACCAGTCTTAACGCAGTCATGCTAACACTACCAACGGAAGGCTGTCGACGAAGAGAAAGAGGAGAGAGAGGGGGAAGCAGCAAGCAGCAGCAGTCCAGCTGCACTGGGGAGGACTGGACTGGTGCTGTACCGGCACTGAACACCCTGTAAATTCCGCCAACCTGCAATTGCGAGGCCCGGCGCCCGGCCTGGAGCTGGACCCTGGTGGCGGTACGCCGGATGGCTTTTGCCATTTATTCCGCTGTTTCCCATGGCCATGTCCATGGCCCCTTCCTCTGCCGCGGGACGGCGAGACGAGGACCACCGCTTGCAGCGGGGGACGACGGAATCATTCACCGGGCATGTGCGCGGCGCGGGCCGCCTTCTTGACTTCCTCCAAGAATTTACGATTACCTCGCATCGTCTCACCTCTCTGATAAACAAGCCTGTAATTTTCGTACGGAAACGCCAGCTTTATGCTTCTGCGCGTGATCAGTGCAATTAGCGTACCCGAGCCAGCCAGCAGAGAGGCAGAGAGGCCTCTGCCGGCCTACTGCAGCGTAAATATGAGCATTAAGTCAAAAAAATTTCCCCGGCGATAGCACAGCAGCCGTTCCAGACACACAAGGCAGCTCATGTGCATGGGCAATGTGATAGAGCTAGACCGTCCTCGGCAGCCGTCGATGTCCGATTTGAGGACGGGCCGACGTGCGTACGTACTCCTACGTACATCTGCAGCAGCAGATCCAACGGTGCGGCGATTTGGCTGGCCGCTGGCGCTACGAGCAGCGCCGCCGGCCGGTGCTTGATTAGCGCCCTGTTCGTCGCTTGACTTATAAGCTTTTACTATTTCTCTCACAACAAATCAGCCAACGATACTTTCAACCATGGCTTATCAGCAGCAATGGTCATGCCGTGCGCCAAAGATAAATTAAAAGCTGATCAATCGCCTACTGAAGTAGATCAGTGCCATCGGTACGTGCTAACCCCTGTGTCTACTCTGCAACGGGAAAGGGGAACCCGATGCGTGCGTCCGGTCCGTCGCCTCGCGTCGCGCCGTCTCGGCAAGCCGATGTGGGCTCGCGCACCCGACTGTTTTCTTGGACAGTTGGACGGGTAGGGGTAGGTTCCTGAATTGCTCTCGGTCCTAGGAACTCAAAGCAATGTGCGCGCGTGGAAATGGCCACATCATTAATCAGAGAAGACGCGCCGTATGATGAAGCATAGCCTTTCTTCGTGCGCCATTCGGCTCATTCAAAGAGGAAATGACAACCACTTCATCAAGGAAAAAAAAAAGTTCCTACAGATTCCGCATTCAACTGACAGTGGGCTCCGCCGATGGGTCAAATTCATGGCGTACAGTAAGTACATTATCTCCCCAGCAGCAAAAGGGAGAATCAGGATGGAGACACATGACTGTTAGAGCAACTCCAGCCCACCTCCTAAACATGTCCCTATTCCAAATTTAGGGACTTAGATCTAAAAAAATCCACTCCAATGCAGCTCCTACTTGGGCTCCTATTTTAGGAGAGCTGTCAAAATTTAGTTTCAGGTCCTCAGATACAAACAGGCCCTCCTATTCCTCCCCCGAATCGTCTTCCCCGCCGCGCTCGGGAGCCGCCGTGCTGCTCCTGCCGCGAGCCGCGAGCCTCCTCCCCTCCCGGACTCTACCTCGGCACGGCATCGCGAGCGCCCCCAGTCCACCCCAGGAGCACCGCGCCGCGTGGAGCTTGTCGCGGGGCTGCAGCCACGCTCGCGCGTCGCGCGGGCATCGCGTGGGCTTGTGGCAGCGTGGGAGCCGCCAAATGGCGGCGCCGGGTTTCTCCGGAGGCGCGCTGCCTCCCCGTCCGGCTGCTGCCACGAAACGTCGTTCCTTCGTCGCTCCTCATCGCCAATCTACACTCGATTCCCCTCACTGCCAACCTGCCTCGTCGCCAAGAAGGCCCTTCTCCCGGCGGCTGACAGCGGCAGGATGCCTTCTCTCGGCAGTGGCGGACAGCGGCTTACCTCGCCCGGTTCCCCAACGACCAGCCTCTACTCGGCCCTCGCGCATTGACCTTCACGGAGCCTCACGCCGCCACCTGGGACGCCGGCAGCACCACAACATCACCAGCACACGTCTATGAGGTTGCCGGCGACGACTTCAGCCCCAACCATTGGACGCCTGACTACTCGGTGAGTTGTGCTAATTTCATTCCCAAGAGAGCCTTCTGAAGTTCTGATTCATTCCCAAGAGAGCTTGCGTCAATATTGATAGCCAATTTGTCTTGGGTATCTAATCTGAACACATAGTAGTTGACATATCAACAATCCAACAAGTCCTAGTTCAGCCTTTCTTTTCTAGGGTTAAACATAAACCCACCTGGTTTATAGCAGTAGCAGTTGTATATTCTTTTTGATTCAGATGCAAAGCTGTAGCTGCACTAGATTCAGATATGATAATCTTTACCTAAGAGCTGCCTCTACTGCATAATCTTGGATTTTCATGATGTCTGATCTTGGGGATCTGCACATTTGCAATGCTACTAGAGGGTTCCAATTTAATACTCCACTGTCATAGGAGTACTCTGGCACTAGAGTTCCATCATGGTGTTTAGGCATTTATTGTGAATTAAATAGTTGAGTTTACCTCTAGACACTAGATGCTTGTGGCCTTGTTGCTTGTATGCCATTGTGATGAGTTTTCAGGCCTTGTTTAGATGGCCTCAAAATTCCAAGTTTTTTCACTCTCTCTCCATCACATCAATTTTTGGACGCATGCATGGAGCATTAAATATAGGTAAAAAAAATAACTAATTGCACAGTTTGATTGTAAATCACGAGACGAATCTTTTGAGCCTAGTTAGTCCATAATCGGACAAAGTTTGTCAAATACAAACGAAACGTGCTACAGTGTCCAGATTGCAAAAAATTTGCAATCTAAACAAGGCATCAGTATAAGTATCACAAGTTTGAACTTTGGCTTCTGAAGTTTCTTTGCAATCTATTACATACTTGCCTTCATCATAGTCATGTGCAATTGTATGCCATTTTACTTGGTTCAATTAAGGTAATTAGGGCATTCTTGTAAAACAGGTTGCTATACTAAAGTTTATAAGTTGTCTTAACCGCCACGTTTGACCCATTGTTGTTAAACACATCATATATGGTAGTAGGGCTTGAACTGGTTAGCTAGTTCTGCCTTAAGTCAGGACAACTCCTCAATGTATAGAGCTGCCAAGCTCCTTTTCAGTCGGTGGCATTGTTCGTGAGTAAAGAACTTCCTTAATAATTTAGCTGTCATCAGTCATTGAGTTAAGATTGTTCTAATAGCTGAATCTGAATCAACACTCATATTTCTATATATTTCTTTGCAGCAACCAAGGGCTTCAAGTGCAGCAGGAAGTGGATATTTCACAAATATATTGACACAGGAAGTGGATGATGATTTGGAATTGTTGAGGCAGCAGGATGCCACTCCAAGTACTGGCGGCAAATCCAAGCGAGGCAGCAACTACACTAATCTTGAAGATATCCAACTTTGCAAATCTTGGATTCATATCAGCAATGACCCTATCATAGGGAATCAGCAGCCAGGAAAAACTTATTGGGAGAGGATCGCAAATGATTTCCACAGGAACAGGGACTTTGAGTCCGATAGGACTCCCAATTCACTCGAGCGTCGCTTTGGGTCATACTAAAGGAGTGCATAAAATTCCAAGGCTACTACGAGGAGGTCGAGCGTCGTCATCCAAGCGGCATTCCATACCAAGAGCATGTAATTGATCTTGCACTTGGTTCATCCCATATCTTGTCATTGCTATATATCTAATCATGCACTTGATCTTTGCTGCAGCTGCTGGAAGCCCAAGCAAGGTATGCTAGAAAAGCGAACGGCAAAAATTGTCAATTCGAAACATTGTTGGCTCACATTGAGGCACACTCAGAAGTTCGAATCAACGCTTGAAGGCAACAAGAAGCCGGCCAAGTCCAGAGAGCTCAACCTCCCGGTAGGAAGTGAACAAGAGGACGATGAGTCAACCGCCCAAGGCCAAGAAAGCTCCTCAATCCCTTCTGCCAAGAAAGCCCGACCTCCGGGTAGAAAGCAATCCAAAGACAAGCTGAAAAAATGAAGGAGATGACGAGTACAAGGATATGATGCAAAATTTGTTGGTAATGAAGACCGAGGAACATATGATGAAGAAAGAAAGGTGGGAGAAGGATATGATGCTTGAGCAACATAGGCTTCAGATGGAGGAGGAGCGGCTGTAGTGGGAGCAGGAACAAAAAATTATGTTTTGTGATTTGACCACCATGGACGATGATCAAAGGGCATACGTGAAGGCGAAGAGAGCGAAGATTGTGAAGGCGATGAGTGCTAGTGTAGGTGAGACAGTTAGTGGTGAGAGTGGAGTGTAGGTTTGGTGAGAGTGGAGTCACTTATATCTGGTAGTGATAGTTTTCTTATGCTACTGTTATCATTATCAATGGCACTGCAATCAGTATTGTTCAGTATATGCTATGCTATCAGAGATGCTATATGTGTTATTAGAGATGCTATATTTGATTAAATATGTGTTATCAGAGATGCTATATTTGATTAAATATGCTATCATTATTAATGCTATATGTGTTATCATAATGATTATTGAGATCTCCATTAGCTGATCGTCGCTGGAATGTTTTACTGGAATGTTATTGAAATCTCCAAGTTGCTGGAACCTGAGCAGTTCCTTCCTCATATATGGTTGACTTGAGAACATGCTTTGTTTATGCCTGGTTGTGATGGCCTATGCTGCCATGTATGGTGTTGCCATAGGCCTTGCTATTTCTGCCATGTATCTGGCTGATGTGTGTGTATCTTGTATGCATTAATCTAGAATCCAAGATGGTGAAAGGTTCATCATTCATTTGGCATTGGGAGAATTGACTAGATGTGCTTATTGTTATCCTATGGCAATGGATATATTCTACAATTTCAGCTAACTACCTAGAACTATGAATTGCCCACAAGTGCTCTACAAGGTCATCACGAAGTCGCTCATGTGAAGACCTATCCTCAATCTCGTCGTGTATCTTCAGGAAGTCCTCTAGCACAAGAGGATTACGGCGTTGGTAGTCCACAGGTTGCAACACAGGGATACCCTCCTGATGGTAGTTAAAGTCATCTTCCTCATCTCGCTCATCCTCAATTATCATGTTGTGCAAGATTACACAAGCTTGCATTATGTACCATAGATCTTCCTTATGCCACATTCTTGCAGGACCCCACACTATTGCAAAGCGAGCTTGGAGTACCCCAAACGCTCTTTCGACATCTTTCCTCGCTGCTTCTTGAGCCATTGTGAAGTGGATTTTCTTGTTGCCCTGTGGTCTTTGAAAAGCTTTGACAAACGTTGCCTAGGCTAGGTATATCCCATCGGCAAGATAGTACCCCATTATGTACTTGTTTCCATTGACCATGTATTCCACTTGTGGCGCCGTCCCAGAAGTCAGACTTTGGAAGAGTGGAGAGCGGCGCAAAATGTTGATATCATTTAGTGAACCTGGAAGGCCGAAGAATGCATGCCAAATCCATAGATCTTGTGATACAACGGCCTCAAGGATCATGGTCGGACCATCTTCTTTCCCTTCATATGCTCCTCTCCAACCTACTGGGCACTTGTCCCATTTCCAATGCATGCAATCAACGGAACCAAGCATACCTAGGGAACCCTCTTGCACTATTAATTGCCAACAGCTTGGCTGTGTCCTGGGCATTGGGGGCCCTCAAGTATTCTTCACCAAAGACATCGACGACAGCCTTCACAAAATGCTTAGACACTCAATGATGGTGCTCTCTCCCATCCTCAGCATACTCATCCAAAAAGTCAGCCGAAATACCGTAGGCAAGCATCCGAACGACGGCAACAACCTTCTGTATGGGAGAGGCGCCAAGAGTTCTGATGGCATCGGGCTTCTGACAGAAATAGTCATCATGAGACTCCACTGCATCCACTATCCGCAGAAAGAGCGACCTGGACATCCGAAACCTCCTTCTGAAATGTCTCTCACTGTATACACACTGGTCCACGAAGTAGTCCAGGTAGATGCGATTGTGACCTCCCGAAATGTCCCGTGGCACTTTGCGGCGACCTAGCAACGACCCACGAAACTTTTTCTTGCGCTTGTTTCTCTTAGAGCCCTCAAGAAGACCAGCAATGATGAAGAGGTCGTCAACATCAGATTCGTCCTCTTCATCCCACCGTCGATGAACTCTAGTTCCAAACCTTGACATCTGCCATAGCAACAAAAAAAGGGAAAATGTCAGGGATATAATGATGTTATCCACATTTTTTAGACAAAGAATGGGATCAAGGCTGTCAACTAAGTAGTATAGTTAAAGCTCTGTTTGCAAACATGAAGAAGAAAAAGGACCTAGACGGCAACAAGCAGTACAGTTAGAGGAAAGAATAAGATTAGCAGATGTTTGCAAGCTCTATTTGTTCAGGCCAATTTCTGGATCAAAACCAAAAGAGCTTGCTCTACTCAGCAAACAAATAAAGCATACATGTGAGAAAACATGATGTAATGCTAGAAACGATGAATGAAACAGGTACATGGCATGATTGCCATCCTCTCTTCTCTACAGGAATCAAACAGATACACTAGTTTTTCATATAACATGTCCATCATATTAGAGCATCGAAGGCAATGTATCCATGAATTTTTTGCATAAAGTGATCTGCTAGCTCTGCCTATACTTCATCACTAAACTTTCTGCATATTCCCTTTCTTTTGATTTCAATCAAGATCCAAGTAAACAACAAAGAAATCAAGCACTCACACTGACTCACTAGTGAAGCAGGGGCTGGGGCTGGGGCGACTCCACAATGTGCTGCTACTTGCTGCTCGCCAGCCAAGAAATGCCGCCAGCCAAGAACAGCACCGATGACGGGAGGGGCGAGGGCAGATGGCGGATGACCTTCACGCCGCCACGGAGAACGGAGGTCGAGGTGCCGCGGGCCCACCGAGGCCGAGGCGACGGCGGCGGACTTCTCTTCGAGGATGGAGTTGGTGGCCGACGCACCTGGGTCGAAGAGGAGCCGGTCGGAGCGGATGCCCCGCATCGACGATCGGTCGCACTCCGCCGCTGCGACGGCGCCGACGCCTCGGACGCCGTGGAGAGGCTGTCAGAGCAGCAGTCCTGCCGTGCACAGGAGGCCAGTGAAGGAGGACTCGACGGAGTCGAGGACGATGGAGGCGATGGTCCTGGCGGCGCCAGCCGCCTGCGGCGGGTGCGCGGCGCGGGGGCCTGCTTGGGAGCTAGAGCGGTAGGGTCTTTTTTTATGGGAGCTCTGATAGGATTTGGGCTGGAGTTGGAAGCAAATTTGGGATCCCTATATTTTGGCAGACCAACCTGTAAAATGAAAAATATAGGGGCCTAATTTACATGCTGGGCTGGAGTTGCTCTTAGCGCTTCTCTATCTAGTAGTACTAGTAAATACGTGTAGGACTTCAGTTTGGCCTGAGAGGCACAGCACAGACCCAACAGCGAGCGCACTGCAGTGGACCAGCGGATTGACATCGCGAGAGGAATCTATGAGCCCGTGTTCAGTTGGGGAAAAGTTGGAAATTTAGCTACGGTAATGCTTTCGTTTTTATTTGGCAATTAGTATTTAATCATGGACTAATTAGGCTCAACGTTCGTCTCGCAATTTTAAACCAAACTGTACAATTAGTTTTTTTTCCATCAAAATTTGATGTGATAAATATTGTAGCATTTTTTGGGAAAACTTTTCGCAAACTAAACCAGGGCGTCCACGCGTGATTATAGCGCTGAAGATTTTGCAGCCACGCGCGGACTGGCACCGCGCCACTGCTGCCTCGTTCTATATACAGACGGAGCATAAGATTTCCGTTTTGGAATGCGGAAAACCATATTGGACTTTTTTTTAATAAACTCCATTAGATTTGAACGTGGTATGCCTCAATGGGCTGTAGTATAGTACAGTAGCACGTGTGCATGTATGCTGTAGAACACACGCAGCGAAGGAAAAGCAGCAATTGAATGCGTCTTCGTCATCTTTGATGGTTATTGGGCAAAAATCGTGGTCCTGTGAAACCTTTCTAGGGTCCTCTTCTTCTACCGACTCCGTGGTGGATTCCTAGCCTTCGGCAAATTCGGCAGCAATGGCCAGTAGCCTGAGCAGACGGGGGGAAAATGCTTCACTATCCAAGTTTACTTTAAAGTCAAAATTGATGGTCAGTTATTCCTATTTTGAGCAGTTTTTTCTAGAATTTATCTATTTTTTTTCTAGCATGTCTCTTGAAGATTGACATTAAGGCCCAAAAAGAGTCTCTAATTGGTAATAATTCGTAATAGTAAGAAGAGTGGTTGATCCAATAGATGAGTGGACATCCGTATATATCAAGCATACTATTGCACTACAAACTCAGATGCATGGTTGAATTCTAATTGAAATGCCTGGCTAACAATGGCATGGTAGGAAACATGTAATTGTTTGCAAGTTGGTTGAATAAATTTGTTTAAGCTACGGTAGTATGCCTG
Source organism: Miscanthus floridulus (assembly GCF_019320115.1). Classification (NCBI taxonomy): domain Eukaryota; kingdom Viridiplantae; phylum Streptophyta; class Magnoliopsida; order Poales; family Poaceae; genus Miscanthus; species Miscanthus floridulus. The sequence continues at coordinate 4,020 of NW_027097603.1, read as the reverse complement.
ATGAAACTAAAGTTGGTCCGAAAAGTTTATGTTGTCTTTTTGGAGAAAAAACGTTTTCTTAAGTTTGTTTCTTATAAATTATTGCTACGCTTGATGCCAACATAATTGTAGTAAATCATAAACCATAAAATTCGAATTTTACTTATTTGCATTCTCTTCTTATATATATAAAAAATATGGTTGTCAGACATATCCTTCACCGTTTTTTTTCGTTAACACATACTTCGTTGCAAGTCACAGATACCAGAACCACGAGATAGTAGCTGTTCGTCTTTCACCAGACATTAAGCACTTCCGAGAGCGAGTTACATCGGCGGATTTCGTCAGGCACACACCCTAAGAAAGAGCCCGAATAATCCACCTTTTTCCCGAAGGATCCAATAATGAGGATGAGTTTATATAACTTAGTCCATTTCATACATCCAGAGTTCATAAGAATATGTTATTACAGTACTAAATTCAGAGTGCAGAAATTTAAACACAGCAGAATAAAAAGAAACATCTATGATAATATACAAGGATCCGTCTGTGCCCACCAGAAAAATCCTTCACACAACGGCCACTCCTCAAGCAGTACCTGCAACAGGGGTAAATAAACCCTGAGTACACAATGTACTCGCAAGACTTATCCAACTAGTGGGAATACTTTCCCGACTCCAAAGGATATGATAAGCTTTATGGTTTGCTGGATTTTGTTTTTGCAGAAAGCGATACTAACATTGAATCATTATTTATGTTATTATTAGCGGTCATGATTAATTCATTATCTAGCCATTCTATGTAAGCACATGTTCTAATTTCAAGCAATGGTTGAGCAAACAGTTTCATTTCATCATCTTTCTTCTTTCAGTTCTTACTACGGTGCTAGACTGTAGACAAGCTGTACCGGATCGCTCGACGATTCGCGAATCAATATGCCCAGTTGGGTACCCTGAAAATACACGCCTCGCTTGTACCCTAGGCACAAGCAGGACCAACCCATCACTCCTCCTGTCACTGGGTCCAGGTCCCCGTCCCAACTTGGACTCCAAGCCCCCGCTCCTGAGTCCCAGACTCAGTGCGGTGCTTTAGATCTCCACCATCCCGCCTCTAATCGTCGGTCTGGAAAGAGCCGGAACCCACGACAAGAGAGCAACAAGCCTTCCCTGTGCCCATATCCAAGTATGTGCTCGGGATAATAAGTCTGTGACTTGTCTAGAACCCAATGCAACGGCCGGTCCTTAACCGACATAGACAGAGAAAAAGTGTAACCAACTATGCCTTGTTGGCCACAGGACACAACCTCTTACACCCACCAATACACAAACTATATCCCTACTCGATCTGTATTTTTCCTTTCCACCATTTTATCATGAGTGGTCTTAATAATCATCTATTGTGAGTAACGGCAGGTTACCCATGCTACCGAAATCCTGAGCATAGCAGCTACTCGACCTATACTAGTAGGACTCATAGGTAAGTATATCTATGCATGTAGTTTCCATAAAATGCCTGTAACGTAAATGCATATCACATATATATATATATATATATATATATATATATATATATATATATATATATATGTGATATGCATTTACGTTACAGGCATTTTATGGAAACTACATGCATAGATATACTTACCTATGAGTCCTACTAGTATAGGGAGTAGCTGCTATGCTCAGGATTTCGGTAGCATGGGTAACCTGCCGTTACTCACAATAGATGATTATTAAGACCACTCATGATAAAATGGTGGAAAGGAAAAATACAGATCGAGTAGGGATATAGTTTGTGTATTGGTGGGTGTAAGAGGTTGTGTCCTGTGGCCAACAAGGCATAGTTTGGTTACACTTTTTCTCTGTCTATGTCGGTTAAGGACCGGCCGTTGCATTGGGTTCTAGACAAGTCACAGACTTATTATCCCGAGCACATACTTGGATATGGGCACAGGGAAGGCTTGTTGCTCTCTTGTCGTGGGTTCCGGCTCTTTCCAGACCGACTGATTAGAGGTGGGGATGGTGGAGGTCTAAGCACCGCACTGAGTCTGGGACTCAGGAGCGGGGGCTTGGAGTCCAAGTTTGGACGGGGACCTGGACCCCGTGACAGAAGAGTGATGGGTTGGTCCTGCTTGTGCCTGGGGTACAAGCGAGGCGTGTATTTTCAGGGTACCCAACTGGGCATATTGATTCGCGAATCGTCGAGCGATCCGGTACAGCTTGTCTACAGTCTAGCACCATAGTAAGAACTGAAAGAAGAAAGGTGATGAAATGGAACTGTTTGCTCAACCATTGCTTGAAATTAGAACATGTGCTTACATAGAATGGCTAGATAATGAATTAATCATGACTGCTAATAATAACATAAATAATGATTCAATGTTAGTATCGCTTTCTACAAAAACAAAACCCAGCAAACCATAAAGCTTATCATATCCTTTGGAGTCGGGAAAGTATTCCCACTAGTTGGATAAGTCTTGCGAGTACATTGTGTACTCAGGGTTTATTTACCCCTGTTGCAGGTACTGCTTGAGGAGTAGCCGTTGTGTGAAGGATTTTTCTGGTGGGCACAGACGGATCCTTGTATATTATCAATAGATGTTTCTTTTTATTCTGCTGTTAAATTTCCGCACTCTGAATTTAGTACTGTAATATATTCTTATGAACTCTGGATGTATGAAATGGACTAAGTTATATAAACTCATCCTCATTATTGGATCCTTCGGGAAAACATGGATTATTCGGGCTCTTCCTTAGGGTGTGCCTGACGAAATCCGCCCGATGTAACTCGCTCTCGGAGTGCTTAGTGTCTGGTGAAAGACGAACGTCTCCGAAGATGTGTTATTTTGGACGGTTTTGCCACAGCTACTATCTTCGTGGTTCTGGTATTCTGTGACTTGCAATGAGTATGTGTTAATGAAAAAAACGGTGAAGATATGTCTGACAACCATATTTTTTATATATATAAGAAGAGAATGCAAATAAGTAAAATTCGAATTTTATGGTTATGATTTACTACAATTATGTTGGCATCAAGCGTAACAATAATTTATAAGAAACAAACTTAAGAAAACGTTTTTTCTCCAAAAACAACATAACTATTCGGACCAACTTTAGTTTCATCAGGCATACTACCGTAGCTTAAACAAATTTATTCAACCAACTTGCAAACAATTACATGTTTCCTACCATGCCATTGTTAGCCAGGCATTTCAATTAGAATTCAACCATGCATCTGAGTTTGTAGTGCAATAGTATGCTTGATATATACGGATGTCCACTCATCTATTGGATCAACCACTCTTCTTACTATTACGAATTATTACCAATTAGAGACTCTTTTTGGGCCTTAATGTTAATCTTCAAGAGACATGCTAGAAAAAAAAATAGATAAATTCTAGAAAAAAACTGCTCAAAATAGGAATAACTGACCATCAATTTTGACTTTAAAGTAAACTTGGATAGTGAAGCATTTTTTCCCCCGTCTGCTCAGGCTACTGGCCATTGCTGCCGAATTTGCCGAAGGCTAGGAATCCACCACGGAGTCGGTAGAAGAAGAGGACCCTAGAAAGGTTTCACAGGACCACGATTTTTGCCCAATAACCATCAAAGATGACGAAGACGCATTCAATTGCTGCTTTTCCTTCGCTGCGTGTGTTCTACAGCATACATGCACACGTGCTACTGTACTATACTACAGCCCATTGAGGCATACCACGTTCAAATCTAATGGAGTTTATTAAAAAAAAGTCCAATATGGTTTTCCGCATTCCAAAACGGAAATCTTATGCTCCGTCTGTATATAGAACGAGGCAGCAGTGGCGCGGTGCCAGTCCGCGCGTGGCTGCAAAATCTTCAGCGCTATAATCACGCGTGGGACGCACTGTTTAGTGTGCGAAAAGTTTTCCCAAAAAATGCTATAGTATTTATCACATCGAATTTTGCAATACGTGCATGGAGCATTAAATAGACGGAAAAAAACTAATTGCACAGTTTGGTTTAAAATTACGAGACGAACGTTTTAAGCCTAATTAGTCCATGA
>NW_027097602.1:0-27660 GCF_019320115.1 Miscanthus floridulus | reverse complement strand
TGTTGAGGAGACACTTAGAGTAGTTTAGGACTTTGTTTTCCTTTGGCCATACTATTAAGGGGGGTATGGATGGGTAGCTTGACCTAGTGAGTCTAGTGAGTTAGGTGTGGTGCACATTTGCTAAATCTAGCACTAGGTAGCTCTAAAAAGCCCTAGATCCATTGGAGCAACTTCATTCACGTATGATCGAGAGTTGGAAGTGAAAGAGGGTCAAATGCTAACCGACACTGGTTGACCGGACGCTGGTTTCGGATGACCACGCTGGCGTAGAGTCCGGTCAGTTCATTTCATCAAGGTGAAATCATCTGGTGCGACCGGATGCTGAGAGGTGAAGTGATCGACGCTAGGTTCCAGCGTCCGGTCGACTCCAGTAAGGTTCCAGAGAGGGAAAATTGTGACCAGACTATCCGCGTCCGGTCACAACTTAAACTGGAGATCAGGAGAACTGACCGAGCGTCCGGTCACCCGCAGAGGCACATAACGGTTCATTTTTAACCATGGTTATAAATACTTCCTCCATTCATGTGTGGGGGTACTTTTGCTCATTCCAACAGCTGAGAAACACCTTTGAGAGTGCCAAGAAGAGCAAGGTCCTAGTGAGGTGATTGAGATTTGAGAATCCCAAAGAGAGCCCTCATTAGTGAAAGCAAGAGTAGCAAAGTGTGCATCCACCCTTCTCATTAGGCTTGTCGTGGTCAAGTGAGAGTTCGTGCTTGTTACTCTTGGTGATCGCCATCACCTAGATGGCTTGGTGGTGATTGGGAGCTTGGTGATCATCCGCGGAGCTTGTGGATGACCCAACTCAAGTTGTGAGCGGTTGTGGGTGATTCACCATGATGGAGTGTCAAAGAATCAACCCTAGAGAGCACTTGATCCTTGCGCGATCAAGGGGGAGCTACACCCTTGCGCGGGTGCTCCAACGAGGACTAGTGGGGAGTGGCGACTCTCCGATACCTCGGCAAAACATCGCCGCGTTCCTCCTTCTCTCTTTACTTTGAGCAATTCAATTCTTGTCATTTACATTCATAGAATTGCCATGCTAGAGTAGGATTGGAACATAGGTTGCTAAACTTTTGTGCGGTAGATCAATAGAAACACTTTCTAGGCACAAGGGGTTAATTGGGCTAACCGTAGGACTTAATTATTGCAAAGAAATTTAGAATTAGCCCAATTCACCCCCCCTTGGGCATCTTGATCCTTTCAATTGGTATCGAGCCTCGTGCTCACGTATTTAGGCTTAACCGCCTAGAGAAAGATGTCTCACGGGGATGGACCTCCTCCTATCTTTGAGGGGGATGATTTTCCATATTGGAAAATCCGCATGGAGGCATAGAGAAGCTCTAGATGTTGGAATACTTAGAGCCGCCTCACAAGGCTTCCCAAAACCTCAGGATGCTACACACCTACAAGGCGATGAGGTGAATTACGAGAAATGGAATGCAAAGGCTCGAAACACCATCTTTAGAGGCCTTTGCAAAGATGTGTTTAACCGGTGAGGAACCACAAGACGCCCATGCACTATGGTCGGACGTTTGTGCGCTCCATGAGGGAACAAAGAGTGAGCGTGAGGAACGCTATCATCTTGTCATGAAAAAGCTTAACTCTTTTGAGATGCTTCCTAAAGAATGTGCTAATGAATGTACTCATGTTGAATGTTCTTGTAGAGGAAGTCAATGGGCTTGGACTCACTCAAATGCAACCATCCGATGTTGTAAGAAAATCTTGAGTGTCCTCCCCATTGACAAATATGGGCATATTGTGACCGTGCTTCATCAAGGTGATCTTTCCACCGCTACACCACACAAATCTTGGGAAAGATCAATGCTCATGAGATGTACATGCACATCACACCACAAGATGGCTCATCCTCTACTAAGAAGAAAGAAAAGACTTAGCATTCAAAGCTAGCCAAGAGAAGGGCAAAGCAAGGCTTGAGTATGAGAGCTCAAGTGATGATGAAATTGATGATGCAAGTCTTGCTCTCATGGTGAGAAGAACCGCCAAGATGCTAAAGAAGCTCAACAAGAGTGGCATCAAGTTTGATGGCAAGAAGAAGAAGTTCTTCACTAGCTCTAGAAGGAAGCCAATCTCCGAGATGGATTGCTACAATTGTGGAGAACTTGGTCATCTAGCACACCAATGCACCAAGCCCAAGAAAGACAAGTTCAAGAACAAGTACAAGGGCAAGAAAGATGACTCAAGCAATGAAGAAGAAGATGAGAAGAAAAAACAAGCCATACAAGAAGAGAGATGGCAAGAAGGACTTCCACAAGAAGAAGAAAAGTGGAAAGGCATACATCGTCGGTGATTGGCTCACGGACATTGATTCATCTAGTGGCTCATCCGATGATGATAGTGACAACGAGAAGGTGGCCGCCATTGTTATTGACTCTTCATCATCTTCACCGCCACCACCACCATCATCCTCTACACACCTATGCCTTATGGCCAAGGGTGATCGCAAGGTATCAAATGATGATAGTAGTGGTGATGAACATGCTAGCAATGATGATAGCGATAGTGATGATGATGAATATGAATCACCTTCTTATGATGATCTTGTTAAATTGCTAAATCAATACACTAAGATCATTAGAAAGAGTAGAGCTAAGAATGAAAAACTAGAAGCTAAGAATGATTCTCTTTTAGCTAAATGTGATATAGCCGAAAAGACTAGTGTTGAGCTTAGAGAAGCAAATGATGCTATATCATCCAAACTCAAGGAGCTCAAATCTTCTAAGAAAGAGCTTAAAGATAAACATGATAAACTTGAGAGGATCACAATGAGCTCATCACTAGCCACAATGCTAAAAGAAGAATATACTACTCTTAAGATTAATCATGATAATCTTGTCATTGCTCAAGAATTTTATCCAATGAGCCACATGATGCTACTAACAATGTTGTTAAGATTGATATAGCTACATCATGTGATGATTTGATCATTGAGAGCATTGAGCAAAGTTCTAGTAGCAAGGGCAAGCAAGTGGTTGAGACCGAAGATTATGATGAGTTTGTCAAGCTCAAGAATGACAATGAAAAGCTCAAGAAAGATCTTGAAGAGATCAAAAGCCACAACACTATTGTGCTAGAAACTCTTGATCATGATAGTGATTTGATTCTTGAGAATGAGAAGCTCAAAGAAGAGAACAAGAAGCTCAAGGAAGAGAAAATAATGATGCTCAAGGAAGAGAACAAGAAGCTCAAGTTGGAGAAAGAGCATCTCAAGATTGGATTGAGCAAGTTCACAAGAGGCAAGCATCTTCAAAGTGAGCTACTAATGAACACCATCATGAAGATGGATAGAAGTGGCATTGGGTACTTGGCAAACCAAAGAAGAAGGCTCAAGCTCAACAACAACAAGCACAAAGCCAAAGCCACTTTGCCCATGAGTGCCAAACTCCACCACCACAACCCTTGCCCAAGCATGCTAGACCTTTTGCCTTCAATGCTCATTACATGCTTAGAAAGGATTCTAGTGGAAAGATGAAAGTCATGTTCTTAGGACCTCCCAACAAGAATAGGCCTAAGAAAATTTGGGTAGCAAAGTCACTTGTTGAGAAGGTGAAGGGCCCTCAACAAGTTTGGGTTCCTAAAGCTTGATCTCTTGTGTGTAGGTGAACTACAAGACCGGTGGAAGTCATTGGGTTATTGATAGTGGTTGCACACAACATATGACCGGTGATCCTCGTATGTTCACCTCACTAGATGAAGAAGTAGATGGACAAGAAAGAATCACATTTGGAGATAATTCAAAGGGCAAGGTTAAAGGATTGGGCAAAGTGGCAATATCAAATGATCATTCTATCTCAAATGTGCTATATGTTGCTTCATTGAGCTTCAACTTGCTATCCGTTGGACAATTGTGTGATCTTGGCTTCCAATGCTTGTTTACCGAGAAGGAAGTTGTTGTATCTAAGAAGGATGATCAAGTGATATTCAAAGGATTTAGATACAACAACCTATATCTAGTGGACTTCACCTCCGAAGATGCTAATTGAAGACTGCCTATTCACCAAAACAACACTTGGGTGGCTATGGCATAGAAGACTTGCTCATGTTGGGATGAGCTCACTCAAGAAGCTAATGAAGAATGATTTGGTGAGAGGGTTGAAGGATGTGAAGTTTGAGAAGGACAAGCTTTGTAGTGCATGTCAAGCCGGCAAGCAAGTTGCAAATACTCATCCAACAAAAGCTTTCATGTCAACCACAAGAGTGCTAGAACTCCTTCACATGGACTTATTTGGACCAACAACATACAAGAGTTTGGGAGGAAATCTTTATTGTCTTGTGATTGTTGATGACTATTCAAGATACACATGGGTATTCTTCCTTCATGACAAATCCAAGTTGCATCTGCTTCAAGAAGTTTGCCAAGAGAGCACAAAATGAATTTGAAGTGAAGCTCAAGAAGATTAGAAGTGACAATGGAAAGAATTTGACAACACAATAGAAGCCTATTGTGATGAAGTTGGGATCAAGCATGAGGTCTCCAACATACAAAAGGTGTAGTTGAGAGAAAAACCACATTGATCACTCTTGCAAGAACAATGCTTGATGAGTACAACACTCCCAAGCTCTATGGGCGGAAGCTATCAACACCGCATGCTATGCATCCAACCGCCTATTCCTTCAAAAGTTTCTTGGCAAGACACCTTATGAGTTGCTCAATGGGAAGAAGCCGGACGTCTCCTTCTTTAGGGTGTTTGGTTGCAAATGCTACATCTACAAGAAGCGACAACACCTAGGGAAGTTTCAAAGACTTGTGATATTGGTTTTCTTGTTGGTTACTCATCAAAGTCCAAAGCATATAGAGTATTTAATCATGCCACCGGCTTGGTTGAAGAAACATATGATGTGGAATTTGATGAATCTAACGGCTCCCAAGGAGCACATGAGAATCTTGATGATGTAGGTGATGAACCATTGAGGGAGGCTATGAAGAACATTCTTTGGAGACATCAAGCCTAATGATGATGAAGATGATGTACAAGTGATCAATCCACCTTCTTCATCAAGTGTGCCACAAGATGGTGAAAAAGATGGGAGAGTAGAAAATGAAGACACTCATGTCTCCCATGAGCAAATGGTGGTACAAGCACAAGATGTTGATGCTCCACAACCTCCCCTCAAGTGGTTGATAGAAGAAATTCACCTCTACTATAAGCTCATCCACAAGATCTCATCATAGGGAGTCCATCAAAGGGTAATGACTCGCTCAAAAACTTGCTTCATTTATTGAACATCACTCTTTTGTCTCTTGCTTTGAGCCTACTAAGGTAGAAGAAGCTCTTCAAGATCCGGATTGGATAAATGCCATGCATGAAGAGTTGAACAACTTCACCCGCAATGAAGTTTGGACTCTTGAAGAGCGACCAAAAGGTGCAAGAGTCATTGGAACAAAGTGGGTGTTCCGCAACAAGCAAGATGATCAAGGCGTTGTTGTGAGGAACAAGGCAAGACTAGTTGCAAAGGGGTTCTCTCAAGTTGAAGGTTTGGATTTTGGAGAGACCTTTGCACCGGTTGCAAGACTAGAAGCCATTCGTATCCTCCTTGCATATGCATCACATCATGAAATGAAACTATATCAAATGGATGTGAAAAGTGCATTTTTAAATGGCTTTATTAATGAACTAGTCTATGTTGATCAACCTCCCGGGTTTGAAGACCCTAGATATCCTAATCATGTTTATAGGTTGTCCAAGGCATATATGGGCTTAAGCAAGCCCCAAGAGCTTGGTATGAGCGCCTTCGGGACTTCCTCATTGAGAAGGGCTTCACCATTGGGAAGGTCGACACCACACTATTCACCAAGAAGCTTGATGGACATATCTTCATTTGTCAAGTGTATGTTGATGATATCATCTTTGGATCATCAAATGAAGATTCTTGCAAAGAGTTTGGTGAATTGATGTTGAAAGAGTTCGAGATGTCAATGATTGGAGAGCTTACATTTCTTTCTTGGTTTTCAAGTCAAGCAAATGAGAGAAGGGATTTTCATCTCTCAAGAGAAATATACAAATGATCTTCTCAAGAGATTCAAGATGGATGAATGTAAGCCAATCAAGACACCAATGCCAACTAATGGACATCTCGACCTAGATGAGGGAGGTAACATGGTTGATCAAACTCTCTACCCTATGATTGGTAGCTTGTTATATTTAACCGCATCTAGGCCCGACATCATGTTTAGTGTGTGTATGTGTGCTAGATTTCAAGCTAATCCTAAGGAAACTCATTTGATTGCCGTTAAAAGAATCCTTAGGTATCTTAAGCACACACCAAGCATTGGCCTTTGGTATCCCAAAGGAGCTATATTTGAATTAGTTGGCTATTCCGATTCGGATTATGCCGGTTGCAAAGTTGATAGAAAAAGCACATCCGGAGGGTGCCATTTGCTTGGTAGATCACTTGTGTCTTGGTCCTCCAAGAAACAAAATAGTGTGGCTTTGTCCACCGAAGCGGAATACATTGCCGGGTGCTTGTTGTGCACAAATTCTTTATATGAAACAAACTTTGCTAGACTATGGTGTAGTTCTAGAAAAAGTACCTCTTTTGTGCGACAATGAAAGTGCGGTAAAACTTGCAAATAATCCGGTTCAACACTCTCGCACCAAGCACATAGATATCCGCCATCACTTTCTTAGAGATCATGTTGCAAAGAATGATATTTCATTAGAAGGTGTAAGGACCGAGGATCAATTGGCGGATATCTTCACTAAACCGCTAGATGAGGCGACTTTTTGTCGATTGCGGAATGAGCTCAATGTTCTTGATTTTAGTAACTTCACTAAAAAATGAGCTTGTGTTGTCCCTTGCATTGCATTGTAATATACAACATGTTTACTTTGGTAATGCATATAGGGCTTGTCTAACATGGTTAAGATAACCGCCATAAAGCGTGTGAAGAAGCTTAACCTTGGATCAAACTTGACAAGCAACTAGATTTACTTTCAAGTATTGCATTGCATATGCATGAATGTTGCTTTGTTTTATCTTCAATTGCCCTCTTATTGCCTATTTTCTTAAAAAGAATTATAGCCTAAGGCAAAATATTTTGAAAATTTGAGGGTTTGAGAGAGGTCACTCACATCAGTCCCAATTGGTGTTTATTTGGATCTTATTGAAGTTGGGACTTGATTGGGAATAGGCAGCACAAGGACTTTGAAGATTTGCTGGAAAAGAGTGACTGAACTCTGTTGTTCTGCGTTTGGTCAGATGGTGGTTCAATGTCCGGTTGATCGAAGATGAAGGACACAGGTTGCACCGGACTATGGCTGCGTTCGGTCGGGGTTCACCGGACGCGTCCGATCATGATTCCAGGGGTTTTGGACCTATCTAGAATCGACCAAACGTTGGGTGGCAATGTTCGATCGCTGCCACCGGAGTGTTCGGTCCATAGATAACGTGCGGTTTCTAGATTCTTTTCTCCGTTTCCTTTTCCATCACATGTGGACCACCATATAACCACTATATGCGCCATGACCTAACCCCACATTACTCCTGCCCACGCCGCCCTGCTCTAGCACCCGTACGCCACCGCCACTCACCGCGCTGCCCTGCTACAGTGAAGCCACCATGCCGTGCTTTACCGTGCCTGTGCGCCACCACATCCACGCCACCCGCCCCGCCGTCCACGCTCCCCGCACCACCGTGCGGCACAACCCCGTGCGCCTCGCTCCACGCCGTCGCCAGAGCTGCTTCGCCCGCCCACGCCTCTACTCCGCACACCCGCGCCTTCACGCCGAAGCACAGCCGCCATAGCACCGCCGCACAACTGCCATCGAGTGCTCTTGTGCCCTAGCACCACCCGCAGCACTCACCAGCACCACCGCCGCTGTGCTCCATGCTGGGAGACCCTACTGCCATCCATCGCGCTCGTGCCCTCATTGCATTGCTCGACTCGCTGAACTTCGTCGCAACCCTAATCCTAGACGTCCAGTTGCCGACCCGGTTGTTTCCCCGATTCATTTCTCTTCTCGTCGATTCGCCGGTTCGTAGGTAGCAAGCCCTCATTTCGATTTCGTATCTATTGCTTGCTTTCTAGGGTTTCGTATCTCTAGATATATTATATTTATTTGTATATTCTATCTATTCTATCGTGGCAGCGAGTCAGTGCCATTTATGGTCCCATTGGCTGTTGTCAGTTAACTCGTGGCCAAGTTAACGAGTACGGATCGAGGCCAAGCCTCGAAAGTGACTGTTGGCAGTTGATCTTTGTCAGTGGCAGTTATTCTTTTTAGATCCATCAGATGACTCATGTCAAGAATGTTGGAGGAGGTCCCAGTGATGAGGATATGAGGCCCTCACCTCACCAGCCTATAGATACAAAAGGCAAGGCGACGAAGAAGCTAGCGACGAGGAAGCACAAGTACCCTAATGCATATATAGCGAGAGCAGCCATAGTTGCATAGGTCGTAGAGCACGTAGAGAGAGGAGGTACTCAGAGTGGTGTTGTTATTGTAGATCAGCTTTCTCCATCTATGAGGGCTACACTTGAGTAGGTTGAGAGCCATCATGGTGGTCCAGCTGGGACTGTCATGGTTGGAGGATGGTGTGTTGCTATTGATGAGAGTCAGCCTCAAGGGAGTCACAGCAACAGCCACAGTCAGTAGAGCAGACTCAGGAGGGAGAGCAGGCCGAGGAAATAGAGCAGGCACCTCAGCCACAGCTTCACCGCTCTAGTCATACCCATGCTCCAGTCACACCGAGGTCAGAGACACAGCGGAGGGGTTCTTGTCCACCACCTAGACCACATGGTTCACCTCTAGTGACTCACTTGGATTTAAGGGCCGCCACGGCCAAATAGGTGCAGCAACTCAGATTTGTGGACTTTGAGCAGTGGTTCTCGCCAAGGAGGGATGACAGAGCTTCAGAGGGCTTCTACACACCACTGTAAAAAGATTTTATAATGCATGCCTAACAGTGGGGCAGTATTTAGATCTTAGAGGGTATGCAACATTGAGTCCATTGTAGCAGCAGCAGGAGAGCATATTCGCCCTTACCTATCTTACCTACTAGGGCTAACAAATTTACTTGGACGGACAGGCTTATATGTTCCATCTTGGGTCCGTCAGTTCTATGCTACACTTTGGATTAACCCCGCAGCACAGATTTATTCACTTTGTTTTTAGAGGCAGAGAGTATAGGCTGACGAGAACTAGGATTAGAGAGATACTCAGACTTTAGGAGCAGCCCATCCGACTACATGAGGTTTGCTATGGATAGACAGCGCCTGCCAGATGCCCTCATGGCGGTCTTGTGCCCCCTACAGATCTAGGCCCGCCATTGCTTCATAGAGCCTTTCGGAGAGGGGTAGAGCAGGACACCCAGTGATCTCACTCCTACTGCTAGAGTGCTTGATGCTATTATGAGGAGGACACTGTTTCCGAGGATGGGGTATCGTGAGGGCTTGACTCACATACAACTATGGCTACTGAACTCTCTGATGTAGCAGACTGTGTTTGACATTTGGGATCTCCTTCTATCAGAGATGGATGATACTATTGCAGAGGGGTTCAGGGGTCATAGGCAGCTGCCATATGCTCACTGGATTACATTCTTGATACCCAAGGCAGTTACTGTGAGGCCACCTAAGATGCTAGCAGAGTATAGTGGTGCTACTACAGAGTTCCCCGCATACAACATGACTCAGATGATTCACCATAGTGCAGTGAGGACACCTAGCCAGTCGTGCCGTCATCCAAAGGTGCCAGAGACTATAGCCTAGCAGGATGAGACTATCAGGAGTATTGTAGCTACAAAGGAGGACCAGTTAGATGCTCTATAGGAGGGGATGGTCGAGAGCGACCCTAGTGACAGCTCAGATGATGACTACCACGATATCCCCTAGATGCCTCCATGACGACATGACCATGAGGCCGGTAGCTCTAGTTCAGCTCCACCTGCACCATAGACAGACCCCGCTCTACTTGCCATACTTGAGCGGATGAGGCAGGATCAGGCTCGCTAGGCTCAGGAGACTGCTACTACATTTGCACAGTTTCAGACTCAGCATGATGAGTTCCAGCGATAGCAGTAGGCGATCTAGTAGCAACAGTAGGCTATACAGCAGCAGCATTAGGCCATGCATCAATAGCAGGTTCTCATGTAGTAGCAGCTACTTGGGTTTATGTAGCATGTTGTGATAGCTATTGGGGCTCCACCGCCACAGCCTTCACCCCAGCTTGGTTAGCCTACCACCACTTCTATGACTCCAGCTTTACAGCCCAGTGGGCTTCAGAGTCAGGGACCACCAGCACCACAGTTCGTTCACCTATAGAGCAGGTGTCCTAGTGGTTTGCTTCACCAGAGCCAGCCCCACAGTTCACTCCTCTTCATACGGGCTTTACTCTGCCTCAGAGTTCATCAGTGCTCACCCTAGTTTCCAGGAGCCTTGGTGCTTCATTCAGTGAGTTGATAGGGCAGCCTACTCTGATAGAGCTACATGTCCTAGGTCCATCCATAGTTGCACCTATTACTAGGACTACAGAGACGCTCCCTTCATCAGTTGCATCATCAGAGCAGGCAATGCCAGTTATAGATCCGACCCAGACCGCTTCAGCATCGCTTCCAGCTATAGAGGGTCAGACTACTTAGAGCTTAGGATTAGATGATGATGGCACATAGTTCTAGCTCGCTCCTCGCACCTCAGTGCCCAACTCGTCCACTGTAGCCCCACCGACCGACCCTTAGGTTTTGGTGTTTGACGTCAAAGGGGGAGAGGGATCGAGTATGTTAGACTTAGGGGGAGCGACTTAGGGGGAGCTTAGTTTATCTATTATATTTGGTTTTTATGTGTGATACACTATTATGCACTCGTGTGTTTACTTTTATGCATCAAACTATATTTATGTGATAGTGATATCTATGTGATCATGATATTTGACATGTGTGCTCTCTACTTTAAATCTTTTATATGTCATATCACTTGTGTTATGCTCATTTGCTTTGCTTCCGCGGTTTACTCCGATGCAAATGAGTTTATTACTTGTACTCTTGCTTATTTCATATCTTTTGAGTACAACATGTTGGCTTGGGTCATATAAGCTTACCTAACACTCTTGTTCTTATTATCAAAAGCTTATATGAATCAAGCATGTTAAAAACCACATCTCTTTCACATACTCGAGGTGGTATTGTCATCAATCACCAAAAAGGGGGAGATTGAAAGCATCTAGGCCCCTAGTTGGGTTTTGGTGATTAATGGACAATACATGATTACTGTGACTAACATGTGTTTTGTAGAGGCAATTAAGTTAGGTCACGGTAATGGAGATCGATTGGGCTATCATGGTGGTCATGCTTCTACGATGGAAATCATTTTGGTTTTCAAAGGATGGACGGCAAGGTTAAGGATGGACTAGTTCTAAGTGTCGTTTGGTGTTGAGGAGACACTTAGAGTAGTTTAGGACTTTGTTTTTCCTTTGGCCATACTATTAAGGGGGGTATGGACGGGTAGCTTGACCTAGGTGAGTCTAGTGAGTTAGGTGTGGTGCACACTTACTAAATCTAGCACTAGGTAGCTCCTAAAAAGCCCTTAGATCCATTAGAACAAACTTTATTCATGTATGATCGAGAGTTGGAAGTGAATGGAGGGTCAAATGCTGACCGGATGCTAGTTTTGGAGTGACCGGACGCTGGCGTAGAGTCCAGTCAGTTCATTTGATCAAGGTGAAATCGTCTGGTGCGACCAGACGCTGAGAGGTGAAGTGACCGGATGCTGGATCCCAGCGTCCAGTCGACTCCAGTAAGGTTCCAGAGAGGGAAAATTATGACCGGACACGTCCGGTCAGTGCTGACCGGACGTTGTCCAGTGTCCGGTCAGAACTTAAACACTAGAGATCAGGGAGAACTGACCGGAGCGTCCGGTCACCCCGCAGAGGCACATAACAGTTGTTTTTCAGCCATGGTTATAAATACTTCCTCCATTCATGTGTGGAGGTACTTTTGCTCATTCCAATAGTTGAGAAACACCTTTGAGAGTGCCGAGAAGAGCAAGGTCCTAGTGAGGTGATTGAGATTTGAGAATCCCAAAGAGAGCCCTCATTAGTGAAAGCAAGAGTAGCAAAGTGTGCATCCACCCTTGTCATTTGGCTTGTCGTGGTCAAGTGAGAGTCATGCTTGTTACTCTTGGTGATCGCCATCACCTAGACGGCTTGGTGATGATTAGGAGCATGGTGATCATCTGGTAGAGCTTGTGGATGACCCAACTCAAGTTGTGAGCGGTTGTGGGTGATTCACTGCGACGAAGTGTCAAAGAATCAACCCGTAGAGAGCACTTGATCCTTGCATGGATCAAGGGGGAGCTACACCCTTGCGTGGGTGCTCCAACGAGGACTAGTAGGGAGTGGTGACTCCAATACCTTGGCAAAACATCGCCGCGTTCTTCCTTCTCTCTTTACTTTGAGCAATTCAATTCTTGTCATATACATTCATAGAATTGACATGCTAGAGTAGAATTGGAACATAGGTTGCTAAAACTTTTGTGCGGTAGATCAATAGAAACACTTTCTAGGCACAAGGGGTTAATTGGGCTAACCGTAGGACTTAATTATTGCAAAGAAATTTAGAATTAGCCCAATTCACCCCCCCTCTTGGGCATCTTGATCCTTTCACATTTCATTGGCCATTCTATCTTGATCCTGATCGTGCATAGTACGTGGTTAAGGCATACATAAACTTGAAGAGGTTTGCTGGCTAGTTAAATCTAGTTTATAGTTCACCATTATGGCTACAATGATCCGGTCGATCCCCACTGATGACACTGTAGATTGGAGGATGCTAGTTAGTTGATTTATTCCTGATTAGGCATGACCTTAGCTGTTTTCTATGCCTGCATCGGCTAAATAGCCGATCGCCTGTGCGTTAACGCCTATGGTGTGCGTCCATGATTCTGTTAAGCGTGAATAGATCTGTGTACTTTAAGGGTTTGATTTATTGTCTTTTATCATGGTTGCATCAATCCGGTCAAACCCCACTGTTAGAGATAGTAGGTTAAGTCTGAGGAGTCCATAGGTTTGTCCACGTGAAATAGTCAATTGTTCACACACTGTAGTCCCTTTTCACCTGAATCGGCTATTTTAGCCGATTCATCTGAGCCTTAACGTAAGCATGTCTTTTGAAAAGCCTGTCGAAGTATAGATAGTTTTATGAGTTCTTTGGTTTTAGTTTGTTATTATCATCATAGCTGCCATCGATCCGGTCGAACCTCACTATTGATGGTAACAGATTAGATTCAGAGCGTTTGTAGATCCATTGGTATTAGACAGTCGATTTGTTTGCATGCTATATGTTTTCCTGATTAGATTTATCGGCTCAACAATTCATACTGGTAATATCCACCTAACTGATGATCTCATTTACGTCTGTGAACATTGTACCTATCAACATAAAATTAATTGCGATCCATGAGCTTTACTGTCCGTAATAGCCGATTTCTATGCGTATCGGCTATTTAGTCGATTTTCTCGTCTGGCTGCTCCCGAAGCGGCACACTTGGAGCTGCCTGGGCATAGACCAGCATGTTTCACCTTAAATTATTGATAAACTTTCTCTCCTTGTTAATTACAGGGTCAAATTGACTGGCACGTCTCGGGAGTAATACACAGGATCGATTATCCCTGTGTTGAAGCCAAGCGAATCTCCAGCTCCATCGAGCATATCCTTCTGGCTTGCCGTGTGTCAATGCATTTTCGCGCCGACACTTACCATATGGGACAAATGTTCAGGATCGACTCTCTTGGCCACGTTCATATTCTCAGCTCCCCGGCCCAAGTGCCATGCTCTTACAGAGCCATGTGTAGCCTGCTCCCTGGCCCAAGTGCCATGCTCTTACAAAGCTATGCGCAGTCTATCCGAGCTTCCGAGCCATATGTCCGTGAAACCGTGAGAGTTGGTTCTACCAAGAGGTGGGCCCCACCTATGTAGCAACCTGCTTGCGCTTTCGTCCTCTGTCGATAGAATATCATCGGCAGTCCTCCGAGGGGTATCCCACAAAGGTAGATTGATCGGTAGGGGAGCGTGAGATCAAGAACAAGAAGGCAACAGAGACACACGAGTTAGACAGGTTTAGGTCGTCAGTATGACGTAATACCCTACTCCTGTGGTCTATTGGTTTGTATTAGCTATCGTATGATATTGCGTGTGTTTAGAGGGAGTCCCTGCCCACCTTATATAGTCCGGGGAGCAGGGTTATAAGTCAGTTAGATCTGAGAGATAACCGGAAAGTAATAACTGATTATGGGAATCTTGGGATCATACATATCATAACAGATCTCATAGTATCTTTGGGATATCTTCCAGATGTATTGCAGAAGGCGCCGACCAGAGTCGTGCCCCGCAAGGCTTCATCTTATGGGCTGGGCCGCCCCTAAGGGCGTAGCCCATGTGGTCTGCCGTGGATACCGGGGGCCATACCCCCACAGCTAGTCCCCAAGCCTGATAGTAGATGACGTAGTTACGTGGTGCCAGGGTCAGAAAGTAGAAGACCAGCCGAGTAGGCAGCCAGTCCCCGGGCGTAGCCACGAGATGAGAACAAACACATTTACCGCAAGGTGAAGTGTGCCGACTTAGTCCCCGAGCCTGCTGGAAGATGAAGAATGAATCTTGTAGCAGGGTCAAAGAAAAAGAAGTCTGAAAGCTTACTGGCGTCGTCTGACATGCGCGTATCAAGACCCTAGACGTGCTGCCCAAGATCAGCACCCTGATCCGAACAGCATAGAGCAGCTTGATAGCACACCGACGAGACATAGCAAGATCCGACCACCAAGGGAGCACCGAGGAGTCCCCGACATTGCTGGTGATGACCGAGCACCGAGGAGTCCCCGGCGTCACTGGCGATGACCGAGCACCGAGGAGCGAGGAGTCCTCGGCATCGCTGGCGATGATCAAGCACCGAGGAGCGAGGAGTCCCCGGCGTCGCTAGTGATGTCCGAGCACCGAGGAGCGAGGAGTCCCTGGCGTCGCTGGCGATGACCGAGCACTGAGGAGCGAGGAGTCCCCGGCGTCGCTAGTGATGTCTGAGCATAGAGGAGCGATGAGTCCCTGGCGTCGCTAGCGATGACCGAGCACCGAGGAGCGAGGAGTCCCCGGTGTCACGGTGATGTCCGAGCACCCAGGAGCGAGGAGTCCCGACGTCGCTGGCGATGACCAAGCACCGAGGAGCGAGGAGTCCCCGACGTCGCTGGCGATGACCGAGCACTGAGGAGTGAGGAGTCTCTGGCATCGCTGGTGATGTCCGAGCATCGAGGAGCGAGGAGTCCCCAGCGTTGCTGGCGATGCCTGAGCACTGAGGAGTCCCCTGGCGTAGGCGGCGATGTCCGAGCATCGAGGAGTCCCTGGCGAAGCTGGCGATGTCTGAGCACCGAGAAGTCCCCAGCGAAGCTAGCGAGGTCCGAGCACCGAGGAGCGAGGAGTCCCCGACGTCGCTGGCGATGACCGAGCATCGAGGAGTCCCCGGCATAGGCGGCGATGTTCGAGCACCGAGGAGTCCCAGGTGAAGCTGGCGAGGTCCGAGCACCGAGGAGTCCCTAGCGTAGCTGGCGACATCCGTGCGGTGAAGTGTGCCCACTTACTCCTCGAGCACGAAGAAACCGAGCGTCGAGAAGTCCTTGGCGTAGCTGGCGATGAAGCACGAGCGACAAACAGTCTGGTCAACTAGTCGGCGACGAAGTGAGCATTGAGTAGAAGCGACCGGCGAACAGTCCGATCAACTGGTCGGCGATGGAGTCGATGATCCTAGCGGTCTGACCAGTTGATCGGTGGTAAAGTTCGAGCACCAGGTGATCCGATCACCTGGACAATGATCCTGCAATACAAATTTGTAGAACGGGTAGTATATGATGTACAAATATATGAACTACGGAGAAAAATCAGCAATGGCGATGAAATAGCGTAAGTAGCTCGACGATTAGTTGGTGTGAAGATGTATTTAATATAAACTGCCCGAACAGTTAGTGTATAGCTGAGTCTCCAGCCCTAGCTAGCCTGTTAACCATAACGCAGAGCGCAGAGCCCGTGCACGTGTAGGAGGAACAAGCGTCGCTAAGGAGCCGCTGCCGACCACCCATAACGCAGAGGGCAGACGCTCGTGCACGTGTAGGGAGGAGCCGGAGACAGGGCCATCTCTGGAGGCGTCTGAGCATCAACAGGACTGTTCGGGGGTTCGAAAAATCGTTTGGAGAGCAAACATGGAGAAAACAGTTCGGAGAAACATTGCGGAGATATATGGAGACCGGAGAATATTTAAAAGAATATTAAAGCGTGACTTAGCTTTAGACAGAATGTCTGGTCAGCGACGTATGGTGCTATCTGGTCGGCGAGAGGATGGACGTCTTCAACCTTGTCGGCGAATCTGCCCCTCAGGGCATGTTGGTAAGCGGCAGCGGCGTTGGTGAACCCGAAGGGTAGAGCCGCAACTCCTGGAGTTTTCCGAGCAGCCTCTGATAGATCTGATCGATTGATACGATCAGATCGTCGTTGTTGATCTGTCTCCTCTGGTAGTGAGGAAACAGGCGGCGAGTCGTTGATGAAGGCGACCTCGGAAGTGGTTCCAAGATCGGATCTGCTGTTGCAGGCGCGGGGGTGGTCGACGCAGAAAAACGATCTGCACCGGCTCGAGGAGCTCTCCGACTCCATCAGCGTTGATGACCCACGAGATGGATCCGACCGTGAAGATCTGGCCGGGCTACGGAAGGGACGAAGAGCCTGCGAAAAAAGCTATCTTGTTCGACAAGGAAACAACACGCACAACCCCTACCTGGTGCGCCAACTGTCGATAGAATATCGTCGGCAGTCCTCCGAGGGGTATCCCACGAAGGTAGATTGATCGGCAGAGGAGCGTGAGATCAAGAACAAGAAGGCAACAGAGACACACGAGTTAGACAGGTTCAGGCCGTTAGTACGACGTAATACCCTACTCCTATGGTCTGTTGGTTTGTATTAGCTATTGTATGATATTGCGTGTGTTTGGAGGGGTTCTCTGCCCGCCTTTTATAGTCCGGAGAGCAGGGTTACAAGTCGGTTAGATCTGAGAGATAACCGGAAAGTAATAATTGATTACAAGAATCTTGTGATCATACATATCCTAACAGATTTCGTAGTATCTTTGGGATATCTTCCAGATGTCTTGCGGAAGGCGCCGACCAGAGTCGTGCCCCGCAAGGCTTCGTCTTGTGGGCTGGGCCGCCCCTAAGGGCGCAGCCCATGTGGTCTGCTGTGGATACCGAGGCCATACCCCACATCCCCGCTTCGCGTAAAACGGTTAACCAAAGGTTATTTCGCGTTCTTGGCCTGGCTATTTAAGCTGGTTCGATGAACTCAGAATTCACGATATGATACTAAACTTCTAGTTGCAAAGCTGGTTCGACGAACTCAGAATTCACGGTACGTACTAAACTTTTGGCCATACAGTAGTGGTCGTAGATACAGTAATCATCGCTACAGTAACCTAGATTCGGCCCAGCCCAGTTCGTCGTTATAGTTACACTAGCTCAACCCTACCACAATTGGGCCCTTTGGGTCTCACAATGTTCACCCATCTATGTTCAGTCATCGACTCTTAGAGACAGGCTGTGGGTGCCTGTATTCGTATATGTATATAAGAGCTTGTTTCAGGAAAAAAAAATAACGGAATCCCATGGATGCTCCAGTTCATTTTATAGCCTGTGGGTTCCAGAGGCGTGGCAGTAGCATTTAGAAAGAGGTGCTCGAGTGTTGTGGAGCCGGTCGAGGGCAGTGGTGGACTTTCGGGCCAAATCACGTAGCTCCTCCGTTCTCACGTACTCCTAAACGCGTACGCTCGTTGCGGTTGGGGTCCTCCTGCTGTTTGTGTTTGGCTTTGGTCGTCCGCATGATGATATGCCCAGTGGATGACTCACGAAGAGCAATATGAATCTGATCCAAATGGGTCTCCAGTATTTCTTTGCCCCCCCGGCTTCACAATCCCTCACTCCAAATGGATGCCTGTTTGATACAAGCGATAATTACTAGCTAGCTGAAATTTAGTTAAAATTAGCTCTAGTGCATCTAAACAGGAGTGCTAATATATATGCTAATTTTTTTGTCTAGTGTTCAACTAGTTGTTAGTCAATTAGCTAGCCAACCATAATTAATTTAGATTAATTTTTAGCCTCAATTAGTAATTAGCCAATTAACCATGTGTATCCAAACAAACCATATGAATATGTCCATGTGTAGTACATGATCTGCAAAGAAATACTCTTATGGCCTATTTGGGGGCTAATTGTTAACTAGCTAATTTTTAGCTTAAATTAGCTCTAGTTTATCTAAACAGGTGGGGCTAATTTTTTAGCAAAATCTTCTAGTTGTTAGCCAACTAGATAGCCAACTACAGATAATTTAAATTAATTTTTAGCCCTAACTTGATGTACATTCAAACTGTTCTTTAGGCTTAGTCTTGTTGCACCATGACTAGATACGACCCAGCAATTACGAGGTCAAATTTCTTTCATGTGCAACCGCAATAACACGGACAGATAACTAATCGATATTTTACTTTTTAAAAAAAAATATAACCTCCAAAAGGCTAGTAAAAAACGTTGCTCTGAACTGCAAAAGCTTAGCATAACTAATCTGAACTTTCTATTGTGCATCCACGGATACTCATGCAATCATTAGCTTATTCAGTAGCTGATTCAGGACATCAACCAGACAATATCATTTGAGGAGATGTTTCAGGAGAGCAGCTTTCAGCTCAAACTACATAGGTTGCTATAGAATAAGAAACATATA
This sequence comes from Miscanthus floridulus, assembly GCF_019320115.1. Classification (NCBI taxonomy): domain Eukaryota; kingdom Viridiplantae; phylum Streptophyta; class Magnoliopsida; order Poales; family Poaceae; genus Miscanthus; species Miscanthus floridulus. The sequence continues at coordinate 8,907 of NW_027097602.1, read as the reverse complement.
CCATCATACTATATAGATTGCTACAGAACAAGCAGCATAAACGATAGCACAAGCAGAGCTTTCAGTTTCGGTGGGCATAGATTCTTCAGTTTGCTCCAATATCTGGAATCACTGGCTCATCTTTCAGCTCAAACTTAACAGGATTGTTGTCCAGAAATGGGTAGTCGTCAAGCTCCAGAAATGGGTAGTCGTGAAGCTCATCATCAGTAGGAGAATCTTCAACCAGCTGTGCTTTGTCACCTGCATGTGAAAGTGTATGTTACATGCAAGTAAACTGAAACATTTTGAAGAGAAGAAGAAACCATGTGCTTACTGAAGAAACCAAAGAGGAATCACAATACTTAGATTCTTACGTTTGTCTTCCACGTCCTTATCCAGCTTCTGAGGATCATTTCCTGTTAATTGAGTGCCTTCCGACACATCATTAGCCCATTCATGACACTTTTTGGTCTCTTCAACAGTGAATATTTTCACTGGGTTCTTCACAGCTTCATGGTTGCGCAGAGCAGGCCTCCCTTTGACGGTGTTAGACAAATCCTGAAGAGCCTTTCGTTCTTGAAGCTTAGGCTTCAGTAATGGCTTCAGTGGTTTGGCCCTTGGTGCATCATCCCTCTTGCCTGAAGTAGAGAGACGCCAAGTGATGTCTGGAAGAATCTCTGGTTCCAGCTCCAGCTCTTTCGATTCTTCAGAAAACTTGGGAACCTCCTAAATCATAAAGAGACAGATTATAGCACATTTTTGGTTTAATGATGAGATGAGAAAAATGGAGAAGTCAAGAAATGGTGTTTTGTGGAATATTATGCTTCCACTTATGTTGATTACTTGCTTAAAAGTTACGAATTCAAATATATCAGATAGCGTATAAACAAATGGAGCTATATACAGCAGGAATAAATCAAATGATGTATACAGAAGTTTAAACTTTAAACAGTAACTGATCATTTTGTATGTGTCAACACAACCACAAAAATACACTCAAGACACAGATTTTTTCACCATTGGTCATAAAAGACTACAAAAAAAGGTAAAGAAACATAATAGAACTAGTGCGACAAGTGTTTTAATGCTCTTAGAGAAAGAAAATAAACCAGAAATGTTGTTGACATGTGACATGATTATAGACAAAATTGAACTTCTATTGGTAGCTATCACTATATCAGCGCGGACATTAAGCTAAATGTACAGGGCAACATTTAGAGAAAACAGCCCAGGACCCCAAAAAACAAACTTATACCAACTTTAGTAGATACTAGCAGCACTGTTATACCAAATGAAAAGTAAGATGTGCAGGACTGCTTCTTCTGATGTCACAAGATATTGTTAGGTGACATAAAATGAAAAACCTAAACCGGGACAAGATGTCCATATCTTGTGATGCAATACATATCCATAGATAAGCAGTATCCTTTAGTACTACTACTGGCAACGAAAAAAATTCCAACATCTAGAAACAGGGGTAATTATATTCAAAGACACTTTACATTTCAGAATATGCTTCTTGATAAACAAATGCTGCAAGTGCCCATTTCTGAATCTCACAAGCTATCTTGTCAAAATAATTATTACCGGCAACAATACCAAGCTTGTCAGTCCATAGCAATATATAACCTTACATGACAAAAGACATGATATAGTTCATGCTAGACATGGATGAACCATCAAAATTAAGCTCTTCTAATCAATTTATCAACCAACTTCAGCTAGCAGAAGTGTGGAACAAGTGAAATTTATCGCCACAAGTTCCTCTTCCTTGCTTATGGCTACCGGAACATACTAGGACAAAGTATTAAATAACACACTATGTTGGCACTGGAAAGCTACGTGATAAATGATTTTACTGGCTAACCTATAATTCTAGCCGTCTAAGAACCATTGTATATCTGTATCACTTAGGTGAACTAAGCAACCAAATAGCAAGAAGATATACTTTTCCAATTTCCTATTTAAGAACAATAAGTTTTGTTTGCCTGGTTTGAATTTGCACGTCATGGTCATATAGAAACAGACATTACTATTTCAAAAGTAATACGATTTATCGTCTAAATCTCTGGTAAAGTACTTGGACCTTACAGACACCCTGAATTAATTGTGAAATACTGTACTGTTGGGTCACATACCGCAGCCGGAAACATCACAGGATCAAATACCTCATGTGACCAGCCATGCAATGCTGATATAACTTTCGCCACTTTCTTCTTGATACCTATATCAAATGCATGATTAGCCCACGTATTAAAGAAACAAAAAATAGCAATTGTCAGACTTTTACTCTTACGTTTGTCTAGCGCATCTTTATCCAACTTCTGAGAATCATTTCCAGTGAAGTGAGTGCCCTCAATCCCATCCTTAGCCCATTCATGACACCTTTTGGTCTCTTCATCATCAGCAAAAATATTCACTGGATTCTTAATTGCTCCATGGCTACGCAGAGCAGACTTCTCTTTCAGGATGGACCTCTCATTGCGGGTGTTAGACACATCCTGAAGAGGATGCCTCTCTTTCAGGATGGACCTCTCTTTGAGGTTGTTAGACACATCGTGAAGTGCAGGCCTTTCTTTCAAGGTGGAGCTCTCTTTGATGGTGGATCTGTTCTTTAAAGCAGTGCCTTTATGAATGTTAGACACATCCTGAAGAGCCTTCCTCTCAGGTTTTGCTGATGATTTGAGTGGTTTGGCACTTGGTGCATCAACCCTGTTTTCTGAACATGTGGATCAAACAAGTTGGTTATATGTTTCATAAGCTTCCTAGTCACAAAACAGTTTCCAGGGAAAACAATCTCACCTTTATGTATCTGCATGTTCTCATCAAGCAAAACAGCTGCTGCAGCTGGCAAAGCCATGACCGGACAGAAAGGTATCTTTCTCTACCTCGATGAAAACCTGACTGGAGTTCAATTGATTGGTAAGGGGGAGATACTCAGAATATAGAAATACTAAACAACAACTTCCCTACACTATTAAGATATACAGAAACTGAAAACGATTTCGAAATGTGCTAAGCAGATGCTAATTTAAGACAGACTGAACATTTCAACCGAATTAACTAACGGGAAAAGCACAACTGCTGCAGACTGCATTACGTCTTACAGAGATAGATTCTGAAATTTGATGTAGCAAAAGTATACAGCTGGTGGCAGAGCAATCTAACACAGACTATATAATAGCACTTCTCATGGGGAAGCCTTAAGGGTTATCATCAAAGCGCTTGGACCAGCGGTAGCCTCTGGTCTAGATTAGTTGAAACTCTAGCCCAAGAACATCAAAACGCACATCTCGTCTAGAAAAATCAGGCAATATCGGACTGAAACTTTACATAAACAGCCTATAACAAACTAACAACGGAAGGATTTCCTTTTGGCTTCCCTGTCATAGCATTAGACGATACAGGACGCGACTAGAATCCTTCAGCAAAACAAGAGGGTTGAAATCTTAGGCGCAAGAAACGAGATAAATGGACGGAATATCTACCACGTGGCAAAAGTGAATAAGGGTGAACAGAACCCCCAAACGAGGCATCCCATCCCTAGAGCGCGCGATTACATGAAGAACAGGACGGGACATTCGATTTGGTTGCGCACATCATAGCAAGGGGACGGCGAAACGAAATCAGTGCAAAGTCGAATCGATGCAAGCCAAGAAGCGGTAGGGTTTACCCGCGCAGGAGAGAAGTCAATCGGCCCGTTGTATCTCAACTCAACTCCGCCCCGGGACGCAGCAGCAACGAGGACGCGGACAGCGGACTGGAAGAGAAGGGACGACCGCTCGGCGGCGGTTGCGCTCGCTGTTTTGCCAGGTATCGATCGGCACGCGCGGGAGTTGTGGCGTTACCGGCGGCCCGGCGGTACCTCGGAGGATTTGGGGGCGGGCGGCGAGAGAGAAAAGACGAAGAAAAGGGAAGGCAACGGTCGGATTTTGGGTCGGTTGAATGTTTGTCTACGGACCCATAAGGCGGCAAGGCCTTTTAAACTCCGTCGCAGACCAGCCCAACGGTGAATCCGTTCAGTCTGTTTCGACCAGCGCTGAGCCCACTTCCCAGGCCCATGGAAAGCATTTGCTATGGTCGTGCGGAAGGACCTGTAGAGCCTTCCTGGCACGTCAGATCTGGGTTCAAGTTTTTGTTAGAATGAATATTTTAGAATTTAACGAAGTTACGCTTACAGGAAATATTCTCGTTGATAGCAAGACATCTATGATAACTTTGGCCCTGTTCGGCTTACCCTATATTCGACTTGTTCGGCTTCTTTTTTCAGGCGGAACAGTGTTTTTCTCTCACAACAATTCAGCCGGAACAATGTTTTTCAGCTAGTTTCAGCCAAGTTTCAGACCAGCGAACGGGGGCCTTTGTCAATATTAAGGATTTGCCGACCCAGTTTTCGAAGAAACTCATAAAGATAGGTTTACATACGTATTGTGCATGCGTGCGTTGTGAGCGTCTGTAGTTTAAAAAAAATTGCTATGGTCGGTTAGGTTGTGTGTAAATATTATTTTTCTTGGCAATCATTTCGTTTTATGTCATGCTTATTAATATAGCTGGTTTTACTTTTCTGTTATTGTCACCATCAATCATCAATCCCTTAAACCGAAGAGAATACTGAAGAACGGACATATGGATTCCCTGAAACAGACCATAACAGTCGATCGAGCGCAGTGATTATTTAAGCATGATCAGAAGCTTCTTTGTAGTCTGTACTCTTACCAAGGTTAATCTGTACTGGATCAAGTTATCGATCAAAGCTTTCACTAAATTATACTAGTATATTTGCCCATGCTAACGCTACATGAAACCAAAAGATGTTTTTTTTCTATAAAAAAAGAGAGGGAAATAACAATAAACACAAAATTCTATGAAACCGGATATTTTATCCTTTATCTAAAAAAACTATTGCGATGTACACTGAAACGGATCTTCATCGACACAACCCAGAAATTTTAGTTTTCGACATCGATATCACCTCAAAAGGGCTACTAAGATCATTGCGCATTTATAACAGTAAAAGAATGAAAGCCTAGCATAGCTTATGTATTTTGCATTGCACTCCCTTCGTCCCTAATTATCAACTTTCTTAAAAACTTCTCAAGTTTGACCAAATTTATATAATAAAATAATAATGTTTATGATACCAAATAAATATAATTAGATTCTTCATTCTTTATTAATTATATTATTATAGTATACCTATTTGATGTCATCAATTTTTGTAATTTTCTTTATATAATTTTGATCAAACTTGAGATACTTTGACTATGCAAGAAAGTTAGAATAACTTATAATTTGGAATTGAGAGAATACATCAACCTATATTCATGCCATCTAATATCAACCGATATTCATGCCATCTAATATCAGCTTACATATGGTAACTGAAAATTTTAATAATCATGACAAGTATGTGAAGTGCCGACCCTGTATCCTATCATTTAGGGCCTACACTCCCAAAATTCCCCTAGGCTACAGATTAGATTGCAATTATGCCAAAACATGATCAGTATGTACTGCCAAGTAACCAATGGGCAGCAAAGGGTAAAGAATAAAGTGCAGACAGCAAAAATGATTCTAATCTCGCTTTTTCTCCAAGTTTGCAACTGCCTGTTTCTGGCGCTTCTCCCACGCAGGCATCTTTCCTGGGAATATCCATCGCAGAAGCCGCTCCCATCCGTAGCAACCACAAAACATTAGAATAGCCCACAACATCAATTTGCCACGCATTCCCTCAGGCAAGGGTTCAAGCTTCATGTAGTCATTCAAATCCCTGAACATATCTGATGTGATCACTGTGAAGAAAGCAACCGCTCCATACAACGCATACTTGAAGGGCTTGTTCTCAGATATGCTCTGATTAAATGGGTGGCCCATGTAGTTTACAGCAAAGGTTGCCACCTGGATCATCATGTTCACCATGTATGAAACTGTATTCACAAGGTTTGGATGGAAGTCTGAGTCGGGCTCAATGCATTCCTCTGGCATATGCTTTGATGCTTCATTGACAGCTGTGATGAGGAAGAATATGTGCATGGCGAACTGGCCAAGAATGGAGAGCAGAACGTATGCACAGAATATGTTAGGGTGAGGCCGCTCTGCAGACAGTGTTTTGAAGTGGCCGAGCATGGGAGATGAAGAGGAAGAAGGCTGCAGTAAAGACACCAATGATTGTAGCCTGAACATCGCCCAGTTTGACACCATCCAAGTACATGACACTGAGAACGTAAGCCGTTGCAAGGCAATTGAGCCCAAGAATCTTGAACATTTGAAGTGTAGTGACTAGCGTGCTTCTCCCCTGACGGATGATGTCAACAGTAGGGGCAACAGAGGCATGCTTTGCTGTGAAAGGTGAAGCCATAGAAGCATCACCAAGCTTAACAATTGGTGCTGAACGGCCATCACTTTCATCATTCATTTCATCCAACATTTTCTGCAGCTTTTCTCGCTGCCCTCTCAGCAGCAGTCATGGGGCGGCTACTCGATGCTTTAGCAGAACTATTAGCTGCTGGAATCACTTGTGATGATGCTTCATTAGCAGGCTTCTGTTTTTTCAATTTCCCAGATTTATTTTCAGCTTTGGATTTTGAGTCGACTTTCTGAACTGGTTGAGCATTCAAAAGAGCTATGCCAACATGTGCCTGAAATTTTTTAAAAGATCATGAATGAATGGCAAAAACAATGATATGATAAGGTAGTTAACAAGAGTCCTATATTTCAGTAAACAAATTCAAAGTGTCAGTAGAAAAATAACAGGCCTAATAAAAGCAATGTAGAATTTGCCTGAGGTCAGAAATTTTAAAATTATTATCATTCAAGTGGTTCACTATCACCATATTACAGTTATGACTTATCATCAAACAGGTAATGAAAAGAACAAACACCAGGGCCAATATTGGTCAATTTGCATATCAGTATTCAGTAGCATGGACCTCTGCCACTCACAGTTACTGGCTCAAACTTCTTCCATATGTGCCATACTTCTAGCATAAGTATAAGCCACCTCTTAAGAGAGTGTAAAGAATGTCCAATTACATTCTGTTATATTACATAACAGGTAAGAAGTATTACCATGATGCCCTCAACTAATAAAACAAGAAACATGAATATAAGGCACCAATTGTAGCGAAAAATCTCTACACAATCAGTGTCAGTAAACACTTCCAGGATCAATGCAATAATTGTCATGGTAACAAATAATATGCCTGTGTGCAATAAGGTCGTAGAAACCAGAATAATAGAGTAGTTTTCTATGTAAATTGAGCAAAACTAAGTGGGATACAGGACAGGTAATCACCTGCTTCAGTGCACCAACATCATTGGTTCCATCTCCACACATCAGTGTCACCCTCCCAACACTTTTGAATGTAGTCAGTACAAGTTCTTTTTGTTCTGGAGCAACACGTGAAAAAACCTAAAAGAATGACAATTAAAACTATAATAACCGCTAAGCATACAAATGAAAGCTTTCATATTTTGTACAGGGGAGGTAATCTGTTCACACATATACCTTCACATAAGGGATAACCTGGAGAACAGCCTCAGTACTTTGTAGCATTTCAAAACAGTCCCCATTAATACAAAGGTCATGAGATTCTGATAACACTGCAACCTCCACAGCACTGCAAAACAACATATACACAATATCAACTCAAAAGGACACAAACAAGCCACAAACTGTATGTGATAACAATGCCAGAAGAGATGCTAAACAACAGACTTAATATATCAACACTAAGTCTGAGAGATTAACAAGAGAAAAGAAATTGTATTATTTGTTAACTTGAGGAAATGCTTGTAATAATAATCATTTTTCCTGGACAAATGGGACACAATTATAATCTTTATAAAAATTTAGTCTCATAAAACAAGCAACATAATATTTGTTGCGAAGAGAGAGATCACCCCTCCCGCCCCGCCCCCTCCCCCTTCGCCCCACCCCCCCCCCCGCCCCCCCCCTCCTGATTTCTTCCCCCCCCCACCCACCCTCCCCCCTCCCCCCTGCCTCTCAACTCATCCCCTCCCCCCTTCGCCTACTCTCAGTCTCTCCACTGGAACAGGGTAAAGATTTGCCAGGCAAGAAAACAAGGTGAGCTCAACACAAAAGAATCAGCAAAGATACAAGCACTGTATATAGACAGTTACCTGTATGGAGCTCTATCAGTTTCATCTGGCGAAACCCACTCAAAACCACCAGTCTTTATCTGTGTCAAGATCAAAACAGGTTTGGAAGATATATGTACTTGGCTAGCAACATGGCAGGCAGTCAACGCTTGGTCTCCAGTGATCATGACCTAATAACACCAGCAAGCCAATAAGCACATTAGTCAAACAAAACAGAAATAGCATTACAAATTTTCAAGGTTGCTGCTACGAGTACACTAGCATGTCTGCTAGCCTTGGGCAATGTACTTGTATATGTATCACATTACTGGCACGAAAACAAGTTTCCGGCACAGCTGAATTTATTACCAATAATAAATGGTTACAAGATAAATAGGAGGATATACCAAGTCATGGGAAGATTGTCCCAGTTCTTGTAAGACAGCACCAGAGTCGCTCCTTATAGGACAGTTGAAGACCTGAATCCACCAATCCAACACAGCCACAGAATTAAGATAAACATGTCATCCAACGTAACTACAATAATTTTGAGGAAAAAAAAAAGATGCATAAGAGGAAGATTACATACCGCAAAACCAGCAAATGTTAGGTCGCTCTCTACTTGATCCCTTTCCAAACTTCTAGCTTCACTAACCTGTTATTTAAACACCAAGAGGTCAAACAAATCTAACCTGATACACTTTTCATAGAAAAACAAACAAAAAGATATGAAAAAAATGCAATAGCTGTAAAATTCGAAGGATAATAAGTTAAATGTATGCAGATAATAAACTCTGTTTGAAAGTTTAAATAAATAAGTTAATGAAA
>NW_027097601.1:0-21318 GCF_019320115.1 Miscanthus floridulus | reverse complement strand
GTGCAAAAACTTTTGTGCAGTAGAACAATAGGAACACATTCTAGGCACAAGGGGTGAAGTGGGCTAAGTGTAGGGTTTAATAATTGCAAAGATTTTAGTATTAGCCCAATTCACCCCCCCTCTTGGCCATCTTGATCCTTTCAATTGGTATCAGAGCCTCGTGCTCATGAATTTAGGTTTAACCACCTAGAGAAAGATGTCCCATGGGGATGGACCTCCTCCTATCTTTGAGAGAGATGATTTTCCTTATTGGAAAATCTGCATGGAGGCTTACTTAGAAGCTCTAGATGTTGGAATTCTTAGAGCCGCCTCTCAAGGTTTCCCAAAACCTAAGGATCCCACACACCTTCAAGGATGAAGTCAATTATGAGAAATGGAATGTAAAGGCTAGAAACACCATCTTTAGAGGCTTTTTGCAAAGATGTGTTTAATTGTGTGGAAACCACAAGGACGCCCATGCACTATGGTCAGACATTTGTGCGCTCCATGAGGGAACAAAGAGTGAGCATGAGGAACACTATCATCTTGTCATGAAAAAGCTTAATTCTTTTGAGATGCTTCCTAAAGAAAGTGTTAATGTGATGTACTCACGCTTAAATGTTCTTGTAGAGGAAGTCAATGGGCTTGGACTTACACAAATGCAACCATCTGATGTTGTAACAAAGATCTTGAGTGTCCTCCCCATTGACAAGTATGGGCACATTGTGACCATGCTTCATCAAGGTGATCTTTGCACTGCTACATCAACTCAAATATTGGGAAAGATCAATGCACATGAGATGTATATGCACATCAAACCATAAGATGGCTCTTCTTCCACCAAGAAGAAAGACTTAGCATTCAAGGCTAGTCAAGAGAAGGGCAAAGCAAGAGTTGAATCTGAGAGCTCAAGTGATGATGAAATTGATGATACAAGTCTTGCTCTCATGGTGAGAAGAACCGCCAAGATGCTTAAGAATCTCAACAAGAACGGTGTCAAGTTTGATTGCAAAAAAGAAGTTCTTCACTAGCAATAGAAGGAAGCCAATCTCCGAGATGGATTGCTATAATTGTGGAGAACTTGGTTGATGTAGACAAGACCCGATCTTTCGATAGGTACGATAGCGTCGATTGGTAGAGACTCGATGTTCACAATCTAGGATTCAAACCAAGACTGATTTGGACCCTCACAACTGTTACACCATTGCTCCATTGGTTATCAACCACGTGAATGCGATTGATCTCAAGAAGGCTTTCCTGCAAGCGGATCAATAACACAAGGAAGAACGGATGAACGCAATTTGAAATTGCAAATAAATATGAGGCTTATAATAATGAAAAGGAGTTCAAGTCTTTATTCGAAAGGACTAATGCCAGGTGAACAACATCAAGAACTAGGGCCCTGGTTCACAGCAAGAAGCCTTGGCGGCATAGTTGCAGCAAAACAACATCTGTTTCATGAGGAAATAGGAACTAAACAAAACCCAAAGCCTAAGAGAGCGACGGCTGATAATTATAGAGCCACAGACATCACCCCCTGGACGTGCCCCCTAATGGGCTCTAAGATGATACACGGCCCAACGGACCAAAAGACGGTGTCAAAGCACCTGGTAGATTCTGGATGCTGACTTATTTCGATGATTCCTGTTGATTCGAAGGGCTTTTACGTGAGACCACTTGTATTGGCTTCCTTATCTAATTAGCTTTGCATCCATATGTGGATCGTCAAAAACGGAGCTTGGACGCACCCGTGTGACAGTTTTATGATAGATTGGTCCTAGAACCTGAGATGGGCTCAAACTTGATTTGGGCCTCCACCTTGGTGACTTGAACAGATGAGCTTTGGACCTCCTTCTTGGTTAGTACATGCTTTCTGATCTCCTTGTCCTCTATCTCCAATCATGGTGATATGCATGGAGCTCATGTCCTTATCATCCTCCCTTTCTTGATGAAAAGCCGTCCTCGGCGTCGATTTTGCTTAAAGTCGATCCTGCACAACATGAGGACAAACAAGGTTTCCAAAATAATGGGAATGGACAATGTTGTGAGAAAGAATATGACCACATGTCTAGGTTTGTAGCATGTCTTGTCCTAGACATGTAGTCTGCTCGATTGAAATACACACGATCTTTGCCAATACTATCCTGTAAAAGATTAGTACTAACAAGAAACATATGCTCCTTTCTTTGGATTCCACTTGTGTTCAAAAAGCAAAACTAGAGGAATATGGCATAAACAACAGTGTTGATTTCACTATCCTCTAGTTGATCATTACTTTGCACAACAAAAGGAGAATTCGGATTTGTACAAATGTAAACTCGTTGTATCAAATATTTTCCTTGGTTGCTATATTTGCCAAAAACATGATATGTATGTCTAGAGAACCATGGCAAATCAGCATATGTATAAAGTTTCTCCTCTAAAGAACTAAGATTACACAAAACATCAAATTCAATGTAACCCAAAGTATTTAAAGAAGACAACAATTTCAGCTCATCAACTTCACTAGCATTATGAATAACAAGTCTATTTTTAGCACAAGTGTTCAATTTCAACACACATATAGCATGATCATTCTTCATGATTGCATGGGTATAACATAAATATCATCATGCAAGTCATCTTCGTCACAAGGAACTTCAAGCAAATCATCTTGTGACAAAGGTAAATCAAGCGAAGGCTCCACTAAAATTTGCTCTATCATACCATGATTGGTGGAAAAATTCAACACATCAAGAGAACTCTCACCTTCGTGAGTTTAGCATCATGGGCATTACCTTTGCTCTCATGTTCAGCAGGTGTAATAGTTGATGGTTCTGAATTTTCACATGAGGCTATGAGCAACTCATTTTCTGTCTCATCATCCTTGCTCTTTTGTGCATTGTCCTACAAAAGGTTAGGCATAGCAGGAGGAATAACAAGAGATTGATCTAGTTGATGCACCTCATCATTTGAATTAATTACAAGAGATGGATTAACAAAATTTTCTCTCATAAGATCTTTCATATCTTTCCATGTGTGAGGATTATCTGAAAAACTTAAAGACTCACAAAGTTGATGTAGATTGTCTCAAAACACCAGTTGCATTTTTAATTTTCCTCCATTCGCACATATAACTTTGTGCAAAAATATTATCTATTTTAGTTTTCCACTCAATATACTCATCAACACCAATACCATCATAAGTAGGTGGGGAAGAAAGAATAGATTGACCTGTGGGAGGAGGTGTAGCAGCAATAGCGTGGCTCATACATCATTGATGTCTCATATTGGTACGTGTTGTAACCTGCCATTGTTAGCATCAAACAAGAAAACACACAAGTATGTATTTTCCTATCAGCTACTATAGGATGTGGTCAAGGAGTAAAGTCACACACTCTCAAGCGTCTTACCACGGTCTTACAAGTGTTCTTACCAAAGCAATAGGCGGTGCAATCGGTTGGTGACTGTGATACCGTTGTAGCTTGAGTGTAACAGTTGCAAGGTGAACCCTATACTTGGTTAGAAGAAAGTGGAGCTTGGACAGTCACAATATAGTAGTAAGGAATAGCAATATTCGCAACTGAATAGCAAAGCTGAATAAGTATCCTGAGTACTTGTCTTAGTTGCTGGCCTATTCACATTCCAAGTACCAGATGTATCAAGTGATGTGAACAACAGGAATATGATTAGGAACAAGGCAGAAATTAGCACACGCAAATAGAGCTCAAATGTCATTCTCTATGTGCTCCTCTAGATATTGTTGCACTTGTGCCCCTCTATTTTTTCTCTATTTTTGGGTTGTCATTGTTTTTTGGGATTCTTTGACTTTTTCTTTTTATTTTTTTATATTTTTTCTTCACTTAGGAGCACAAAAGAAGTAACCAAAAAATATGAGCTTAAACAAGTGAAAGGCATGGTCTGTGGAAAATTCAGAAGACATGCTCAAAATTGACAAAAAGCTTGTGACCACGAAAAGAGGATCTGCTGGCGCGTAGCTGTGAATGCCTCGGCATAGGCGGCCTCCAGCTGCTCCGCAGTCCTGCTAATAATGCTTGATCATCTGCTCTTGCCTCTTAGGCAGTAGCTCTCTGCTGATCGACTTGCTCCATTTGGGTGTGGAGATTTCCCAAAGCTACATATGCTTGACCAGTTTCCCATCGAGCCTCACTTGCTGCCTTTTTGTGTTTGGGCATAGGCTTCTTAAGCTTACATTGTGCAGCTTCGGCCCTCATGAGCTTATCCATGCGAGCAGTATAGGACTCCTGCTAGAAATCCCTGGTGTCCTAACGAGTATAGATCATCTTCATCACTGCAAACATGGCGCTCATAGCGGGACTAGAACTATCTGCTCGCTCATCCCGATCTCGGATCAATGCATTATGATTGCGCTGTGCCCATACTATTGTGGATGGATCCACCCGAGGAAAAATACCTATAGTACTGCCAGTAAGCTCATCCCCGTGCTACTGATAGATCTAACTCAGTACCTCGAAGGCTACTACTTGGGCAGCTTCCCAAGGAGTTCTTCCTTTAGACTCCACCTTCCATTCCTACCAGAAGGGTGCTTGAGTACGAGCTGGTATGGTTTGCCGCACTTCATACCATGGTGTCCCTCTAGGTATACTTCATTCTAGTGATGGAGGGGCGGTTCATAATACCCCATATAGTGCAAGACTCTCCAAAGCAGAGTAGGAGTTCCAAACATCATCAGGAAACTCTCACTTCTAGCCGGTGCTACCATCTGTACTAACAACATATGCAACTCTCATGAGACAAAGTCATAATGGATAAGAGTTACATAACCGAGTAAGAGATCTATAAGGGGAGGAACAATGCAAGTATTAAATAATGATTTATCATGATGCATGCACATTCCGTACATCCTTACAAACTTAGGAAAAATTATTTCTAATGACAAACATGGTGGCATACATATGTTCTCTCATATATAGCGTAGCTAGTTGGACTACACATTTTGTTGTTAGTGTATCTGCACAAGAGTTTCATTTTAGCCCAACCCCACAATTATATATGCAGAATATAAATCTAGGCTCTATGTTGCAACTAAATACTTTCATATATGTATACCCATACATATACTTCCGTATCAAAGCTACCCGATGACAATTTATTACCCACAATTAAATACGCACCATATACACATGCAAACAAGCATACACAGCCATACCAAAGCTAGCTCTCCCCGACCGCACGCTCACATCTTGCGGTCATGCCACTCATCAACTTACCTTCTTACCTTGGCATATAGGCATTTGATCCAAACATTACCACTCGAGTGAATGGCATCCATACAATAGCACGCCGTATGGACAACGAAAGTAAAAACCCCATATTAGTACTTAAATAGCCACCTAAGAATCCTTAACTGGGCATAAGAAAATGATCATTGGCACACTTTAAATTTCAATTCTAGTTTTCAAATACCTATTTATATAGCTATTAGTTGCTAGAAGTTGGTTTTTGAAAACAAAACCTTTGTTTTAAATACACATGTTGCAATTAATGTTGAACCTTGCTCTGATGCCAGCTATCGCAGAACTGACCAATTTATAAGAACACAAGTACAATGGCAACCCGCAAGCGGTCGCACTGTCATACTTGAGCCCATATAAACCTGAAAGTCTGTCGAGTACCACGGCGGGTGTCGATAAATGATCCACATACAACCAAGATCGTACATGATTCAACATACATGTCACATGTTACATAAAGTTCACAGTTATAGTTCATTCGTCAGAATACGAAATAGAGTTATTACAAACCAAGTTCGATAGATAGTTGCGGAAGCAAATTAAGTTTGAAACTAGCATTTGTCAACATAGTTCAAATACAATGCCAACTCATGATCACAATCCACAAAAGCATAATAGAGGGATTATTTAAAGATGCCTATCCAAGGCTCACTCCTCATCCACGGTCGGATAGAAGCAGTTCTTGCAATAGCCATGATAGACAGTACCATCTGCAACAATGGGAATAAAACCCTGAGTACAAGAAGGTACTCAGCTAGACTTACCCATCATAAACTAGAAATAAATTGACTCCAAGGATTATGCAAGGCTTTATAAGGGGAGGTAGCTTGACAACATTTTTGCATAAAAAAGCGATTAACTCAGTTATACAGTTGTACTTAGGCCATCAAGTTAATTATTAAGTTAATTAGCTATTCATCTCTAGATTAGCAACTATCCTATGACAAACATGTGGTATATCATTTTAAGAGCATACAATAGTAACCATAGCTGGTGTAGTAATTCTATGTTTATCCGAACCATCGTATTCCATAATACAATTACTATGATGTTAGAGCTAGCCAAGTTTCTCACTATCCGGGAGAGACGGCGATTCGAATCGATTTTGTAGCACCTAGTTTTAAGAACAAAACCAGGTACACACCATATGTGAGCCCAGGAAGTCAAATCTCACATATAGCTACAAATAAGGGTAATATCAATCTGGTATAGACCATGGAAAGACAACTCTGATCTTCAAGTATAGACCATGGAAAGACAACTCTGATCTTCAAGTGAAGACTCCAAATCCATGGGACAACTAACTGGTTGATCACAAGCCTAATTCCTCCAAACTCTAGCAATCTGGTACCCATCTGGGATTTTTATCCAAATAATTAAAAAAATAAAGCAAGCATAAGTACATGTCGTACTCAACAAGTATAATATAGGGTTCATGATGCTCAAAAGGCTTACACTGGTTTAACTGCGATTAGCTTTTAATTGTCACAATTTGAGCAAAGTAGTAGCAACAAGTTTATCTCAAGCCCATGTAAACACACGATCAGGTAAACATGAATACTGAATAGCATAAATAGTATTCATTAGTGAGCATCTTTATCATCAGTGTTCATCATCTATTCCATAAATGTTCCAAGGCCGCTCATGACTATGAGCTCTTCTTGATTAGTATAAGCTCTAGTAAAAATTTAGAGTCGGTGCATGTATGGTTTTTATTTATAGATTTTTCTTTTATCATTGGATGAGCCTTGTGGGAATTTTAGTAATTTATTTATGAATCCAATGACCATGAAAATTATTTGAGGATGTCCTAGTATCTTAACGATGCTAGGAAAAATATAAAATCTATTGCTTGACACTTTTCACTAGGGTTTCCTAATTATGCCATTTTAAGCCTTTATGCCTTGTCATTTTTGTGTAGGATGTGATACTTGTTCAAATGATGTGAAATTTATGTGGTAGCCTATTGGAGACATATCTGAGCTACTGTAATTTTTGTAGTAGTTTCTGTGCACTTTGGATATGTGTTTCTTATTTAACCTAATTATCTAAGTAAATTAATAAAGGAATGAAGATAATTTATTTAGGAAGGGCCACTATGTTTGCTTATGTTCATTTGATGTATGTTAATATTGGTAACATTGGTAGTACTCATGGTGCTATTCGTGTATGTAATGAAATATTATTTTCGCTATAATTCTATTATAGTGACTTTCTGGACAGATTTTAGAGTTAAGCAGATTAACGGGTGAATTTGATGTTTGCTGTGAAATTGGTCAATAACAAAGTGGTAGGAAACTTGTTAATATAGCTTGTGTCAAAGTTTCCAGACATTTGGCCTAGTGGTTTGAGAATTATCTCAGTTGGAAGACAGCGCTCCCAACGCCTACTCTCTGGAATTCACAGACAGTTTTGGAAGATCAGTCTGTTTGACCTAGTTTAAATTTGAATTAGACTTTGATGATTAAATAAAAGTTGTAGACAACTTTATAAGCTTTCCAGAAAGTCTTAGATCATAGTATTTGGATCTGTAGAACTCAGTTATGGATCAAACTTGTAGCTTCTGTTTGCAGCCTAAAAACTGTTGAGTGCAGTGAATGACTTGTTTGCTTTATATGAGTTGATGTGATGATTTAGATGCTAGGCTAAAGATAAATTGTTAGTTGCAGGTGCTAGACCTCTTACTGAAGATGAACAACTTTATCTTAGGTTATTAGAACTTGGTGAGTGTGCCGTTCTTGTTTTCTAAAAGAGATATGCACCTACTCGGTAAAATCGATGTTAATCTTGTATCATTATGTCTTCATGCGTCCATTCATACATGGCTGTACATTTCATCATCATCTTCCATCTCTTGTGCATGCATGATTCTTATACTATGCATATGCATGCAATAGGTGTTCCGGAGGGAGTCACACTTCTGGAATTCGAGCAAGTACTTCCGGAGGAGCAGCAGCAAGCTCAGGAGCAGGAGGTGCAGGCCCCGAAGAAGGAGTCAACGAAGAAGTTCTTGAGTGCCCGATCACCAACCTTCATCTTTTCTGAAAGGCAAGCCCAGAGCATTCTAAGTCTCCTATGTTTTGAAAATGGTTACTTTGAGTATCTTTATTTGTGATGCATTAAGTGATAGGAACTGGATGCAAACACTTGTTGCATATATATCTATTCCTTGTAGTAAACGTACCCTGAATCCTATTTAGGTCTAGGAGCGAATCAAAGCTTAGCCTTGCTTAGACCGGTAAAAGTCAGGTGATTTCCTATCGCCTACAAGTTAGGATGATGTCCTGTCACGGTTGGCTATATTTGCTATCGTGGAAGATAACCATGTGTTAATAATGAATTGTGACCGGGCGGGATGTCGATAGAGAAGCAACAAGGCAAGGAGGTCTTGGGTGTGGACTATCCCCTATCTGTGTCGGTTAAGGACGATTCGCTATACGTCCTCATGTCATGTTGAACGCATGCCTATCACTTAGTTGGCCGGATAACTCGTTCCGACGCGAAGCCGAGTAGCTCAATTAGGCCGGAAGTCTAGGAAGTGAAAGTGCGCACCCTGGCGGTAGTAAGGATGTGCGGGGAGCTATTGGCGTAAGTGAGGTGAGATTGCCACCTGGCAGAGTGGACTCCCTGAGGGTGTGGCGCTGCTCAGAACCCGATTCCTGAGTTGTACCAAAGGTGACCTAAGGCTGCCTTGCGCGGTATGCCTGGGTTTGTGTTAGGAATACCCCTCCAGCTGGATAGGAATCGATTCGAATCGCCGTCTCTCCCGGATAGTGAGAACTTGACTGAGCAGCGGCAACGTAGATGCACTTAATGAACTTGATGGTTAAATCGATGATGATGATGTTACAACATTATACCGGATATGGTTACTAATGTTTGGAGTTAATCAATTGCTTGCTCTAGTACAGGTGCTAATTAGTTGACAGGTTAATTTGATAACTTGCTGCTTACTCATAATTAAATTATGCTCTCATATCACTAAAGCTTTTATGCAAAATGGTTGTCAAGCAAGATCCAGATAAAGCCTTGCATACTCCTTGGTGTCATTTATTTCTGGTTTACGATGGGTAAGTCTAGCTGAGTACATTCTCGTACTCAGGGTTTATTCCCCCTTGTTGCAGATGACGTGCTCTATAACGGCTACTGCAAGTATTGTCTCCACCTGCGGGATGAAGACTAGATCATGGGCATGATCATCTATGTTATCTTATCTTACTGCTTTTGCTGGATATGACTATGGGCTGGCTTGTATTTGAACTAAGTGTGTGTGATGGTCTCAAACTACTTTGCTTCCCTATTTGTGAACTTTTGTAATAACTATGTACTCTGATGTATGAGGTACTTGTGAACTACTTGTGAAATGGATGTAACATGTGGCTTGTTATGTTGAATTACTGTGATCTTGGTTGTATGCAAGTTGGTTTGAAATCCTTGTGGTTTCAGTTGACTACCGGGTTTATATGGGTTCAAGTATGACGGTTTGATCACTCCGGTGATTGCTTTCGTACTTGTGCTCTTATAAATTGGTCGGTTCTGTTACAGCTGGCATCAGAGCTAGATTCAACATTAAACATGTCATATGTGTATTTAAAACAAAGGTTTTTGTTTGCGAAAATCAGTTTTGACAACTTATAGCTACTTATATATAGGTGTGTTCAAATCTGAAATTTTACTTAAGTGTGCCAGTGGTCATATCCTCTATGCCCAAATAAGGACTTTCAGGTGGCTTATTTAAGTAATGACTTTGGGGGGTAATTGCTTTCATTTTATTTTCGTCCATACGGCGTGCTATTGTATGGATGCCATCCGCTTGGGTGGTAATGTATGGATCAATTGCCTCTACGCCTAGGTAAAGTGAGTTGTGAGAGCATGACCGTCCAACTGTCGGTCTAGGGGAGAGTTAGTTGTGGTTACCGGAATGTTTACATGTTGCACACATGTACATATGAAGGTACTTAATTGTGGGTGTATCTATCGGGTAGCTTTGGATACCGAAGTATATATATGGGATGTATATATGGAGAGTATCTTAGTTTACTGCTTTCATTGTGTGCTTATTTCTCTTTTGTTGGGATGGGCTGCAATGAATTTGTCTGCAGGTACACTAACAACGCAACGTGTAGCTCGACTAGATACGTATATGAGAGAATGTATGTATGCCACCGTCTATGTCGTAGAATAATTTAAATTTTTCTTAAGATTCGTGAGGACGTACGGAACGTGCATGCATCATGTTCACTCATGCCATTACATTTTTACATCGCTCCCTCCCTTATCTTTAATTATTCTGTTATAGATTTCTCATCCTGTAAGATAATCCTCTCACACCCAAGTTGCAATGTTACTACAGATGGCCACACCAGCACTACCGCCCAGGAGCGACACATTCCTACAGTGTTTGGCACTCCAACCCTGCTGTGGAGAGTGCTACATTTGGGATATGCGGAGCCGCCTCGTTATACTTGGAAACAAGGGGAGGCTGAAGGAGGATGTTGTGGTATGACGTGGAGGTGGTTGTCCCGCCTCACGCAAACAGACCCCAGTGGCTTGGTTGGAGCGTCGAAGCCGATGGACAACCCCTTGGGAAGGGGCACAGATGGCAGCTTTGGAAGTTCTACTTGATATTTGTCAGGAGTTTGGTGACGAGTTGATCACGGGACCAGCTGAGTCCATTCCTCGAGTAGCTCTATCTGAGGTAGAGTGGCTGAATTTTGAGGATGATCCCTTGGTCATGACTGAGGCAGAAAGGGCACAGAGCTAGGACCTGCCATGAGTGCTATGATGGCTGTTCTGAAGCTGTTTAGGATCGCCAGCACTTATGTCGGTGCCTTGATAGCCTTCGGCAGGCACTAAAGGAACAGCTCACGTGGAAGAAGCGTGCATGCAAGATGGTAAGGAGCTTAGGACAGCTCAAAATGATATCGGTGGTCTTATGAGTGCTTTGGAAAACCACAGGCAGCAGTTCATAAGTGTTGTCAGGGAAAGAGATGTTAACCAAGATCGGATCATGCAGTTAACTCATGAGCGAGATGACGCACTCGTCTAGCTCAAACCAGGGACAATGCTAGGATCATGATAGGAATTCAAGCGGAAAATGAGAGAATGAAACTCCGCCAAATTGAAGAACTACAGATTGATGTTCACGTCTCAACAATCAGCTCAATCCGATTCCTCATCCTATTCCTGTGTACCCCATGGTGGGAGGACCACAGGTGATCTTCGCTGATGATGATGGCATGGAATTAGATGCCAATGTCATCGCAGTACCAGAAGATGAAGAAGAGGAGGAACTCGACCCTGTCGAGGATGAGGATGAAGACGGTGAAGGAGTGATCGATGCTGACACTGATGAAGATGTGTAGTTTGGCTATAGCACTAAGCTAGATGCACTAGAGCCTATCTTTTGTTTTCTTTTGGAAGAACACGTAACTTAATTTCAGCTAGAGACTTGGATGTAATCTCTGGAATTGCATGTTGGCTCCATATGGATGTGAGCTTTAAATAAAAGTCCAGCTTTGATGTTGGCAAAATTTGGCATGTAAGCGTATGCATCGCAGAATGCGGAGTAAAGTTATTGGCGATGTTATGAGGATGAATTATTGTGCCTCTGTTTATTGCATGAAATTAATCTCTCCAATAAGTTCAGTTTGGCATAATTCTACAATTCATCTGCAATGTATCTGACATCGTCCATCATTACTCACAAATGCACTTCTGCAGATGTCGCAATCTGTTCAGGCCGTGCTGGGGGTAGTGGTGATGATGATCTTCCACCACCACCGCCCACACCGTCTGATCTATTGGCCATGCTCGTGGAAGGTCAGTGTGTGTTGGGGGACGCTATGCGTACCCTGGCCCAGCATCAAGCACAGGGCCGCAATCAACGACAGGACCAGAGCCCAACCAGTTTAGTGATTTCAAAGAATTCCAAGATACCAAGCCCCCGTATTCAAGGAAGCTGAAGAGCCGCTCCAAGCAGAAGAGTGGCTAAACACGCTTGAGCACAAGTTCCGTTTGCTCAGGTGACGAGAGATGAAGGCGGAGTATGCTTCGCATCAGTTACAAGGACCGATAGTATTGTGGTGGCGTCATTATAGGTCCACCTTACCTGAGAATGCCCAGATCACTTGGAATCAATTCCAGGAGGCTTTCAAGAGTCATTATATTCCTCCTAGGTTGATGGCCCTAAAGCACAATGAGTTTAAGAAGCTGGTGCAAGGCACCAAGACACTCACTGAATATCTTCATTGCCTTCAATCATCTGGCAAGGTATGCTCCAGAATTCGTTGATTCAGGAATCAAAGAGAATTGCTAGCTTTAAGAGAGGGCTTAGTCCCAAACTGATGAAGTCCATGGGGAACAACAAGAGTGTCACTTTAATGAGTTCATAAGTGATGCTCTTACTCAAGAGAATAACAAAAATGTCTATGTTGCTTCCAAAAATACACAAGAGGGCCTTTGAGGCAGGTGCCTCTCAGGCTAAAGCTCTAGTAGCGAAGACTCAGTTTGCCCACCGATTACAGCTTAGGTACCGGCCACCATAGAAGAAGAAGTAGGCAAAGTACTGGTTTCAAGAAAGCATTTACTGTACCTCTTCCAAAGGGCACCACCGGACCAGGAATTATTTTTGTGTCCACTCAGCGAACAGGCCCTGCTGGAATTGTGCAGGACAGGATCATTGATCCAAGAATGTCCATATCCTCAGAAGAATAATTAGAAGCAAGGGAATTATGGTGCTCATTAAGGACATGTTAACTACACCAACGTGACTGAGATACCCTCTGGAGAGGTGGTTACTGCGGGTAAGTTTCTTGTGAATCAACATCCGCAGTTGTACTAGATTCTGGTGCTTCGCATTCATTTATGAGTCCAGCTTTTGCATCAAAATACAATCAGAAGGTAGTTACACTATCACAGGTAGTTATTGCATTAGTGCAGAGGAAGTAATATTTCTACCAATCAAATGTACCGGATGTGAGTATCAAATAGAGGGACGAGTGTATACGGCCGATCTGGTAGTTTTGCCGGGACTTGGTATAGATAATCTTGGGATGAAGTGGATGAGCGGTCATGGAGTGCTCATTGATACTTCCACTAGGGTCGTTATGTTGAGGGATCCTATTAGCCTGGAGGCTTTCTAGTGCCACTTCCTAGAGAGCTGGAACTCCACAACACTGCTAATGCTATCCAGACCCGAGAATTGAGGACGTTCCAGTAGTGTGTGAATTTCTAGATGTATTTCCTGATGATTTACCTGGTTTACCGCCTGATCGAGATATCGAGTTCAAGATCGAGTTAGTGCCGGGTACTGCACCTATTTCTAGGAGGCCTTATAGGATGCCGCCTAATGAGTTAGCAGAGCTTAAAGTTCAGTTACAAGATCTGTTAGAGAAAGGTCTTATCCGACCTAGTGCTTCTCCCTGGAGTTGTCCTGCTATGTTTGTGAAGAAGGACAAGTCATTGCGCATGTGTGTGGATTATCGTCCACTCAATTGTGACATCAAGAATAAGTACCCATTGCCTCGCATTGATATTGTTTGATCAGTTGTCTAAGGCAAAGGTATTCTCCAAAATTGATTTGAGATCTGGTTATCATAGATAAAAATTAGACCAGAGGATGTGCCTAAACGCTTTCTCCACCAGATATGGGTTGTATGAGTATCTGTTATGTCTTTCGGTTGAACCAATGCTCCTGCATACTCATATATCTGATGAATTCTGTATTCATGGAGGAACTAGATAAATTTGTAGTTGTCTTCATTGATGACATCTTGATCTTTTCCGTAAATGCTGTAAGAACATGCTTGAGCATCTAAGAGTTGTTTTATCCAGGCTACGAGAACATAAGCTTTATGCCAAGTTCAGTAAACGTGAGTTTTGGCTTAAGAAAGTACCTTTCTTGGGTCATGTGTTGTCCGATGAAGGGATTTCGGTTGATCCGTCTAAGGTGCAAGAAGTCATGGATTGGAAAGCACCAAACTTCAGTAAGTGAGGTTAAAGTTTCCTTGTTTGGCTGGATATTATCATCTATTCATTATGGATTTCTCTAAGGTAGCCAAGCCCATGACCCGGTTGCCTTCAAAAAGATGTGAAGTTTGTTTGGACTCTAGAGTGTGAGACCTGCTTTTTGCACTTTAAGGACCCTTGTTGACATCAGCTCCTGTTTTTGGCACAACCTGATATCGAGAAACCTTTTGATGTGTTTTGTGATGCATTAGGTACCTGTTTAGGATGTGTCCTTATGTAGGAATGGCCGGGTTATCGCCTATGCTCATGTTAGCTAAGGA
Source organism: Miscanthus floridulus (assembly GCF_019320115.1). Classification (NCBI taxonomy): domain Eukaryota; kingdom Viridiplantae; phylum Streptophyta; class Magnoliopsida; order Poales; family Poaceae; genus Miscanthus; species Miscanthus floridulus. Next base: position 6,794 of record NW_027097601.1, on the reverse strand, counting down.
AGCATGACGCCAATTATCCAACTCATGATCTTGAGTTAGCTGTTGTTGTCCATGCTTTGAAGATTTGGAGGCATTACCTGCTGGTAACGTGTGCCATATCTATACCGATCATAAAAGTCTCAAGTATATTTCACCCAACCGAATTGAACATGAGACAGAGAAGATGGCTAGAGTTGATTAAAGATTATAATTTAGAAGTCCATTATCATCCGGGTAAAGCAAATGTTGTTGCTGATGCTTTGAGTAGAAAATCTCACTGCATTCTCTCTTGGAAGCAGATTATCATTTGGTACATCTGTTACATCCTGCTGTGTTGCACAGTATTACCCTTAGTTGCTCTCTAGAAAGTAAAATCATCGAGCTTCAGAAAACCGATGTGGGTGTGTTCCATATCAAAAGGAAGATGAAGGAACAAGAGACAAAACACTTTCGTTTGATGAGAAGGGTGTTCTATGGTTTAAGGACAGACTTGTGTACCAAAGGACAAAGAGCTTAGAAACCAAATCTTAGAAGAAGCTCACTCATCCAAGTTATCTATCCACCGGGAAGTAGCAAAATGTATCAAGATTTGAAATCTCGCTTTTGGTGGACCAAGATGAAGAAAGAAATCACAGCTTATGTTGCAAGGTGCGACAATTGTTGTAGAGTCAAAGCAATTCACATGAAGCCTGCTGGACTTCTCCAACCATTGTCTATACCAGGATGGAAATGGGAAGAGATTAGTATGGATTTTATTGTTGGACTTCCCCCTACCCAAAAGAATTTTAATTCCATATGGGTAATAGTGGATCGCTTAACAAAGTCTGCTCATTTCATACCAGTTAGAATTGACTATCCCAAGTGACTATGCTGAGTTATATTTTAATCAGATAGTACGTCTCCATGGTGTTCCTAGAACCATTGTATCTGATAGAGGACCTAGTTCACCGCTCATTTTTGGGAACATTTGCACAAGATGATAGGGACCAACTTAGTTAGAAGTTCTGCTTATCATCCACAAACCTCGGACAGACGGAGAGGGTGAATCAAATATTGGAAGACATGTTAAGAGCTTGTCATATCATCCAAAGGTTCATGGGATAAGTGGTTACCCTTGGCTGAATTTTCCTATAATAATAGTTATCAAGAAAGTATCAAGATGGCCCCGTTCAAAGCGTTGTATGGTCGAAGTGTAGAACTCCTTTGAACTGGGTTGAATCTAGAGAAAGGAGATACTACGGCATTGATTTGTTGAAGAGGCTGAACAACAAGTCCATACTATCCAAAAACATATGAAAGCCGCTCAAGCTAGGCAGAAAAGCTATGCGGATAAAAGAAGAAAGCCCATTGAGTTTGAAGTAGGTGATCATGTTTATCTGAAGGTATCACCAATGAAAGGTGTGCAGCGGTTCGGAGTAAAGAGGAAGCTTGCACCTAGGTATGTAGGCCCATATCCGATCATAGAGAAGAGTGGGAATGTAGCTTACAAGATAGAGTTACCTTTCGAGATGAGAGCTATCTTCAATGTTTTTCACGTCTCTCAATTGAAGAAATGTCTCCGTGTTCCCGAAGAAAGAGTTTCACTTAGAAATATCAAGTTGAAATCAGATCTATCCTATGAAGAAAGGCCAGTGCGGGTTATCGACACAAGAGAAAGAGTAACCCAGAACTGTGTGGTTAAGTTCTACAAGGTTATGTGGAGTAACCAAGGTAGTGAGAGCGATGATGCAACGTGGGAACGGGAAGATTATTTAAAGGATGTATACCCTACCTTTTATTCAAAATGGTATGCTTTTCAAATCTGGGCGAGATTTTTATAAGGGGGGGGGGACTGTAACACCTCAGTGTTATGGTTGCACTAAAACACTTGCATCACATGAGCATGTGCATTATCATCTCATTCATAAGCATCATACCATGATGAATGTATCATTTCATGTGTGTTTCATTTGAATTGTTTGGTTCTATGCTAGCAATTGTGAGTGCTCATGTGTGGTTTGTGCAAATGTGTGTTAAATGTCCCTCTTAAACAACTTAGCTATACTTAGGAATGTAATTAGGAACAATGTTTATGTGGTCATATTGCCTAATTATGCTTCCAAGTTATGGCTGTGACTTGTGTTGACCCTGGAGCTCTGTTGTTTGACCATTTAAAAAGTATAGTTTAGAATGTTTGCATGTCTGAGCAACCTAAAGCAAAGTTGTAGCCAAATTATATAAGGAACAAAAGTTATTTTATGATCATCTCATGATAATGTGCTGAACATGCTCAAAAGGGGCCCACAAGTCTGTTTGGGGGCTAATTGATGACTTAGAATTTTTCTAAGTCCGAGAGCTGATTTTCAGTTTCATGTCCCCATGTTTGGAGCTTTGTATCTCCCTAACCTGGCCGAACCAGCTCGAGCTCCAATTGGAAAAGTTGTAGTACTCCCTTGGATCTCCAACTTTGTCAATTACGCCTTGCGCTAGATCATCACAGGTTAGGAGATATGGAGCATTGAACTTGCGCTGTCAGTCGGCCTTGTCGTTCTCTGATGGCTTCGGGTTCAGGCCGACATGGCCGACCGGCGTCAGGCCGAGCTCGCCAAGTGGAAGCAGTATGCCGGCACTGCCCCCAGGTCAGGCCATCACTACCACGAAGACACCACGCGCCGTTGGCTCACCTATTTGCTTCGCCGTGTCCAGTTCGCCTCGCCAGTCGCTCGGAGGCACAGCACCGCGCCTCCGCCGTCGTTGCCGAGCACGTCGCCGTCGGTATCACCCTCGCCGTTGCGTTATTGCTCACTCCAGCTAGCCCACAACTCCATGTCATCCTCTGTAGCTCGTCCACCTCGCCTTTGAGCCAGAGAGTCAGGTAGAGGCCATATTTCTTCTTCTCCGCGGTGGAGTGCCATTGCCGCGGAGCTCCATTGAGTTCCCACGCGCTCGCCACCGCGTCTCGCCTCGCTCCATCTCACCCATAGCTCCGCCTTGAGCTCCTCTATCCCATCATCATCTCCATGCAGCCACCCAACCCTAGTGGGGCCACGTTAGTCATTTCCGCCATGGCAGAAGCTCGCCGGAGTTAGAGCTCACCATGGCCGGGCCGTCTCCGACCACGCAAGTCCTGCTAGGGTGTGCGTTAGAGTCGCATTGGGGTGGTGAATCTCAGTGTAGCTCTCGATTGTGTGGTCTAGGTCACCTCTGGTGTCTCATCGTCTGGTCCTCGCCACCATCCACCATGCTCGCCGCCGTCACTATTGGTGGCCGCAATCGGTCCTAATAGGTAGCTTAGTGTGTGCGCTAGGTAGTGAGGATGCTCGTGGTGTGGTTGCCTTCAGCTGGAAAATCTCCGCCTCTGGCGAAGCTCTGGCCCAAACAGCGTCGCATGCATGGCTTCCTCTATTTTGGTTTACTGACATGCGGGCTCCACTGACCGGAGGGCCCCAGGCTGTCAGCGTCTATTAAATGAAAGGCTAGCTCATTTGTGCTGATTTTGATGCTATTTGGTAAATTTATATCTCAAGATTGGTAGATCCAAATTGTGGGATTCTAATTTTGGTAGAATCATAGTGAATCTAGTATTTAGGAAAAATATGACATGAGCACTTGAAGTGGAAATTTTGGATGAATTAAATAGGAACTTGAAATGTGTTTTTAAAAGCATGCAAACTTGTTTAAGATATATCTTGAGTTTCTTTGCTCCAAAAATTATGAAATTTTGTGGGTGAGCTCTTCTTGATTAGTATAAGCTCTAGTAAAAATTTTAGAGTCAGTGCATGTATGGTTTTTGATTTATAGATTTTCCTTTTATCATTGGATGATCCTTGTGGGAATTTTAGTAATTTATTTATGAATCCAATGACCATGAAAATTGTTTGAGGATCCTAGTACCTTAGGATGCTAGGAAAAATATAAAATCTGTTGCTTGACACTTTTCACTAGGGTTTCCTAATTATGCCATTTTAAGCCTTTATGCCTTGTCATTTTTGTGTAGGATGTGATACTTGTTCAAATGATGTGAAATTTATGTAGTAGCCTATTGGAGACATATCTAAGCTACTGTAATTTTTGTAGAATTTTCTATACAATTTGGATATGTGTTTCTTGTTTAACCTAATTATCTAAGTAAATTAATAAAGGAATGAAGATAATTTATTTAGGAAGGGCCACTATGTTTGCTTATGTTCATTTGATGTATGTTAACTATTGGTAACATTGGTAGTACTCATGGTGCTATTCGTGTTGTAATGAAATATTATTTTCGCTATAATTCTATTATAGTGACTTTCTGGACAGATTTTAGAGTTAAGCAGATTAACGGGTGAATTGGATGTTTGCTGTGAAATTAGTCAATAACAAAGTGGTAGGAAACTTGTTAATATAGCTTGTGTAAAAGTTTCAAGACATTTGGCCTAGTGGTTTGAGAATTATCTCAGTTGGAAGACAACGCTCCCAACCTCCTACTCTCTGGAATTCACAGATAGTTTGGAAGATCAGTCTGTTTGGCCTAGTTTGAGTTTGAATTAGACTTTGATGATTAAATGAAAGTTGTAGACAACTTTATAAGCTTTCCAGAAAGTCTTAAAGCATAGTATTTGGATCTGTAGAACTCCAGTTATGGATCAAACTTGTAGCTGCTGTTTGCAGCCTGAAACTGTTGAGTGCAGTGAATGACTTGTTTGCTTTATATGAGTTGATGTGATGATTTAGATGCGAGGCTAATTAAGATAAATTGTTAGTTGCAGGTGCTAGACCTCTTACTGAAGATGAACAACTTTATCTTAGGTTATTAGAACTTGGTGAGTGTGCCGTTCTTGTTTTCTAAAAGAGATATGCACCTACTGGTAAAAATCGATTTTAATCTTGTATCATTATGTCCTTCATGCGTCCATTCATACATGGCTGTACATTTCATCATCATCTTCCATCTCTTGTGCATGCATGATTCTTATACTATGCATATGCATGCAATAGGTGTTCCGGAGGGAGTCACGCTTCTGGAATTCGAGCCAGTACTTCGAGGAGCAGCAGCAAGCTCAGGAGCAGAGGTGCAGGCCCCCGAAGGAGTCAACGAAGAAGTTCTTGAGTGCCCCGATCACCAACCTTCATCTTTTCTGAAAGGCAAGCCCCGAGCATTCTAAGTCTCCTATGTTTTGAAAATGGTTACTTTGAGTATCTTTATTTGTGATGCATTAAGTGATAGGAACTGGATGCAAACACTTGTTGCATATATATCTATTCCTTGTCCAGTAAACGTACCCTGAATCCTATTTAGGTCCAGGAGTGAATCAAAGCTTAGCCTTGCTTAGACCGATAAAGTCAGGTGATTTCCTGTCACCTGAAGTTAGGATGATGTCCGGTCATGGTTGGCTATATTTGCTATCGTGGAAGATAACCTTGTGTAATAATGAATTGTGGCCAGGCAGGATGTCGATAGAGAAGCAACAAGGCAAGGAGGTCTTGGGTGTGGAACTATCCCCGTCTATGTGGTTAAGGACTGATTCACTGTACGTTCTCATGTCATGTTGAACGCATGCCTATCACTTAGTTGGCCAGATAACTTGTTCTGACCGTGAAGCCGAGTAGCTCAATTCAGGCCGGAAGTCTGGGAAGTGAAAGTGCGCACCCTGGCGGTTGTAAGGATGTGCGGGGAGCTATTGGCGTAAGTCCGAGGTGAGATTGGCCACCTAGTAGAGTGGACTCCTGAGGGTGCGGCGCTGCTCAGAACCGCAATTCCTGAGTTGTACCAAAGGTGACCTAAGGTTGCCTTCGTGCGTTATGCCTGGGTTTGTGTAAGGAATACCCCTCCAGCTGGATAGGAATCGATTCGAATCGCCGTCTCTCCCGGATAGTGAGAACTTGACTGAGCAGCGGCAACGTAGATGCACTTAATTGAACTTGATGGTTAAATCGATGATGATGATGTTACAACATTATACCGGATATGGTTACTAATGTTTGGAGTTAATCAATTGCTTGCTCTAGTATAGGTGCTAATTTAGTTGACAGGTTAATATTGTTAACTTGCTGCTTACTCATAAATTAAATTATGCTCTCTTATCACTAAAGTTTTTATGCAAAATGGATGTCAAGCAAGATCCACCGATAAAGCCTTGCATACTCCTTGGTGTCATTTATTTCTGGTTTACGACGGGTAAGTCTAGCTGAGTACATTCTTGTACTCAGGGTTTATTTCCCCATTGTTGCAGATGACGTGCTCTATAACGGCTACTACAAGTATTGTCTCCACCCTATGGGGGATGAAGACTAGATCATCTATGTTATCTTATCTTACTGCTTTTGCTGGATATGACTATGGTGCTGGCTTGTATTTGAACTAAGTGTGTGTGATGGTCTCAAACTACTTTGCTTCCCCTATTTGTGAACTTGTTTGTAATAACTATGTGTACTCTGATGTATGAGGTACTTGTGAACTACGTGTGAAATGGATGTAACATGTGGCTTGTTATGTTGAATTACTGTGATCTTTTTTTTTTTTTTTTGTTTTTTTTTTGTTTTTTTTTTTTGTTTTTTATTGTTGTATGCAAGTGGTTTGAAATCCTTCGTGGTTTCAGTTGACTACCGGGTTTATATGGGTTCAAGTATGACGGTTTGATCACTCGGTGATTGCTTTCGTACTTGTGCTCTTATAAATTGGTCGGTTTGTTACACTCGTGACCATGAGCACAGCTGATATACCAATTTTACACTCTGTAGAGGTTGTACACTTTCACTGTGAGTCATGATTTACCCTTTCTCCTGAGGTCATGAGCCTCTTAACCCACTACCAAGGAATTGGCTAAGTTCACTATGAAGCCTTTCAAAGGTTCATC